>NW_026291611.1:0-273648 GCF_023091745.1 Budorcas taxicolor | reverse complement strand
GGACCACAGGGACCCGCTCTGGTGGCCTCAGGAAAGGCCAGTCCCCATGCGAGTTGCTAGGGGACCTCTCGGGATTCCTCTCCCGTCCATGCCGGGGCCTCAGTCCTTGTGTGGAGTCGGTGCCGGAACCTTAGGATTGCTCTCCAGTGTTGCCATGGATCTTGGGGTGCTTCTGAGTCTCCCCAGGGGGAGTCAGGCCTCGTCTCGAGTGGGGGCATACACGTGCGCTTTCCTCCCGAGCTGCAGCAGTAGTGTCACGCTTCTTGTCACGTGGATCAAGGGATCTGTGGCTTTCCCTCCAGGCTGTCCCTCGAGGCTTTCCCACGAGACTTTCCCACAGGGCTGTGCCACGTGCCACCTTGGTGTGAGTCGATCCTCGGCGTGAAACACGAGCCGGTGAAGGGAATAGAGGTTCCTCTGGAATGGACTGAGACATCTGGGGGACTCTTGGAATGGTGGCACGACCCTGGAGTTCCTCTCGCCGTTCCTGTTGAGAGGGCCTCCTCTTGATATGCGACGGGAACGCCGGGAACTCTTTCCCGACGAAGCAGGGAAAGGATCCCTCATCTCGAGCTACGAGGCGGAAACGGGGCTCCTCTGGATGTGGGCGGGACCCTCGTGATTCCTCTCGAGTGGAGACGGCTAGGTCGGGGAACTTCTTGATTTGCACCAAGGGTGTGAAGGACCCTTTCGAAGTTCCAGAGGTGAGGTGTGATCAGCCTCGAGACGCCTCAGCGGAAATGGGCCTCATCTTGCCTGGAGGGGACAACCTCCTGGATTTTCTCGAGTTGCGGCAGGTCTTCTCGAGTTACGACGGGGACCTCAGGGACCCGCTCTGGTGGCCTCAGGAAAAGGCCAGTCCCCATGCGAGTTGCTGGGGACCTCTCGGAATTCCTCTCCCGTCCATGCCGGGGCCTCAGTCCTTGTGTGGAGTCGGGGCCGGAACCTGAGGATTCCTCTCCAGTGTTGCCATGGATCTTGGGGTGCTTCTGAGTCTCCCCAGGGGAGTCAGGCCTCGTGTCGAGTGGGGGGCATGCACGTACGCTTTCCTCCCGAGCTGCAGCAGTAGTGTCACGCTTCCTGTCACGTGGATCAAGGGATCTGTGGCTTTCCCTCGAGGCTGTCCCTCGAGGCTTTCCCACGAGGCTTTCCCACAGGGCTGTGCCACGTGCCACCTTGGTGTGAGTCGATCCTCGGCGTGAAAGACGAGCCGGTGAAGGGAAAAGAGGTTCCTCTGGAATGGACTGAGACATCTGGGGGACTCTTGGAATGGTGGCACGACCCTGGAGTTCCTCTCGCCGTTCCTGTTGAGAGGGCCTCCTCTTGAGATGCGACGGGAACGCCGGGAACTCTTTCCCGACGAAGCAGGGAAAGGATCCCTCATCTCGAGCTACGAGGCGGAAACGGGGGCTCCTCTGGATGTGGGCGGGACCCTCGTGATTCCTCTCGAGTGGAGACGGTTATGTCGGGGAACTTCTTGATTTGCACCAAGGGTGTGAAGGACCCTTTCGAAGTTCCAGAGGTGAGGTGTGATCAGCCTCGAGACGCCTCAGCGGAAATGGGCCTCATCTCGCTGGAGGGGAGAACCTCCTGGATTTTCTCGAGTTGCGGCAGGTCTTCTCGAGTTACGACGGGGACCTCAGGGACCCGCTCTTTTGGCCTCAGGAAAGGCCAGTCCCCATGCGAGTTGCTAGGGGACCTCTCGGGATTCCTCTCCCGTCCATGCCGGGGCCTCAGTCCTTGTGCGGAGTCGGGGCCGGAACCTGAGGATTGCTCTCCAGTGTTGCCATGGATCTTGGGGTGCTTCTGAGTCTCCCCAGGGTAGTCAGGCCTCGTCTCGAGTGGGGGCATGCACATGCGCTTTCCTCCCGAGCTGCAGCAGTAGTGTCACGCTTCCTGTCACGTGGATCAAGGGATCTGTGGCTTTCCCTCGAGGCTGTCCCTCGAGGCTTTCCCACGAGGCTTTCCCACAGGGCTGTGCCACGTGCCACCTTGGTGTGAGTCGATCCTCGGCGTGAAAGACGAGCCGGTGAAGGGAAAAGAGGTTCCTCTGGAATGGACTCAAACATCTGGGGGACTCTTGGAATGGTGGCACGACCCTGGAGTTCCTCTCGCCGTTCCTGTTGAGAGGGCCTCCTCTTGAGAGGCGACGGGAACGCCGGGAACTCTTTACCGACGAAGCAGGGAAAGGATCCCTCATCTCGAGCTACGAGGCGGAAACGGGGCTCCTCTGGATGTGGGCGGGACCCTCGTGATTCCTCTCGAGTGGAGGCGGCTAGGTCGGGGAACTTCTTGACTTGCACCAAGGGTGTGAAGGACCCTTTCGAAGTTCCAGAGGTGAGGTCGTGATCAGCCTCGAGACACCTCAGCGGAAATGGGCCTCATCTCGCCTGGAGGGGAGAACCTCCTGGATTTTCTCGAGTTGCGGCAGGTCTTCTCGAGTTACGACGGGGACCTCAGGGGATCCGCTCTGGTGGCCTCAGGAAAGGCCAGTCCCCATGCGAGTTGCTAGGGGACCGCTCGGGATTCCTCTCCCGTCCATGCCGGGGCCTCAGTCCTTGTGTGGAGTCGGGGCCGGAACCTGAGGATTCCTCTCCAGTGTTGCCATGGATCTTGGGGTGCTTCTGAGTCTCCCCCAGGGGGAGTCAGGCCTCGTGTCGAGTGGGGGCATGCACGTACGCTTTCCTCCCGAGCTGCAGCAGTAGTGTCACGCTTCCTGTCACGTGGATCAAGGGATCTGTGGCTTTCCCTCGAGGCTGTCCCTCGAGGCTTTCCCACGAGGCTTTCCCCACAGGGCTGTGCCACGTGCCACCTTGGTGTGAGTCGATCCTCGGCGTGAAAGACGAGCCGGTGAAGGGAAAAGAGGTTCCTCTGGAATGGACTGAGACATCTGGGGGACTCTTGGAATGGTGGCACGACCCTGGAGTTCCTCTCGCCGTTCCTGTTGAGAGGGCCTCCTCTTGAGATGCGACGGGAACGCCGGGAACTCTTTCCCGACGAAGCAGGGAAAGGATCCCTCATCTCGAGCTACGAGGCGGAAACGGGGCTCCTCTGGATGTGGGCGGGACCCTCGTGATTCCTCTCGAGTGGAGACGGGAATGTCGGGGAACTTCTTGATTTGCACCAAGGGTGTGAAGGACCCTTTCGAAGTTCCAGAGGCAAGGTGTGATCAGCCTCGAGACGCCTCAGCGGAAATGGGCCTCATCTCGCCTGGAGGGGAGAACCTCCTGGATTTTCTCGAGCTGCGGCAGGTCTTCTCGAGTTACGACGGGGACCTCAGGGACCCGCTCTGGTGGCCTCAGGAAAGGCCAGTCCCCATGCGAGTTCTAGGGGACCTCTCGGGATTCCTCTCCCGTCCATGCCGGGGCCTCAGTCCTTGTGCGGAGTCGGTGCCGGAACCTGAGGATTCCTCTCCAGTGTTGCCATGGATCTTGGGGTGCTTCTGAGTCTTCCCAGGGGAGTCAGGCCTCGTCTCGAGTGGGGGCATGCACGTGCCGCTTTCCTCCCTTACTGCAGCAGTAGTGTCACGCTTCCTGTCACGTGGATCAAGGGATCTGTGGCTTTCCCTCGAGGCTGTCCCTAGAGGCTTTCCCACGAGGCTTTCCCACAGGGCTGTGCCACGTGCCACCTTGGTGTGAGTCGATCCTCGTCGTGAAAGATGAGCCGGTGAAGGGAAAAGAGGTTCCTCTGGAATGGACTGAGACATCTGGGGGACTCTTGGAATGGTGGCACGACCCTGGAGTTCCTCTCGCCGTTCCTCTTGAGAGGGCCTCCTCTTGAGATGCGACGGGAACGCCGGGAACTCTTTCCCGACGAAGCAGGGAAAGGATCCCTCATCTCGAGCTACGAGGCGGAAACGGGGGCTCCTCTGGATGTGGGCGGGACCCTCGTGATTCCTCTCGAGTGGAGACGGCTAGGTCGGGGAACTTCTTGATTTGCACCAAGGGTGTGAAGGAGCCTTTCGAAGTTCCAGAGGTGAGGTGGTGATCAGCCTCGAGACGCCTCAGCGGAAATGGGCCTCATCTCGCCTGGAGGGGAGAACCTCCTGGATTTTCTCGAGTTGCGGCAGCTCTTCTCGAGTTACGACGGGGACCTCAGGGACCCGCTCTGGTGGCCTCAGGAAAGGCCAGTCCCCATGCGAGTTGCTAGGGGACCTCTCGGGATTCCTCTCCCGTCCATGCCGGGGCCTCAGTCCTTGTGTGGAGTCGGGGCCCGGAACCTGAGGATTCCTCTCCAGTGTTGCCATGGATCTTGGGGTGCTTTTGAGTCTCCCCAGGGGAGTCAGGCCTCGTCTCGAGTGGGGGCATGCAGGTGCGCTTTCTCCCGAGCTGCAGCAGTAGTGTCATGCTTCCTGTCACGTGGATCAAGGGATCTGTGGCTTTCCCTCGAGGCTGTCCCTCGAGGCTTTCCCACGAGGCTTTCCCACAGGGCTGTGCCACGTGCCACCTTGGTGTGAGTCGATCCTCGGCGTGAAAGACGAGCCGGTGAAGGGAAAAGAGGTTCCTCTGGAATGGACTGAGACATCTGGGGGACTCTTGGAATGGTGGCACGACCCTGAGTTCCTCTCGCCGTTCCTGTTGAGAGGGCCTCCTCTTGAGATGCGACGGGAACGCCGGGAACTCTTTCCCGACGAAGCAGGGAAAGGATCCCTCATCTCGAGCTACGAGGCGGAAACGGGGCTCCTCTGGATGTGGGCGGGACCCTCGTGATTCCTCTCGAGTGGAGTCGGGTATGTCGGGGAACTTCTTGAGGGAACTTCTTGATTTGCACCAAGGGTGTGAAGGAGCCTTTCGAAGTTCCAGAGGTGAGGTGTGATCAGCCTCGAGACGCCTCAGCAGAAATGGGCCTCATCTCGCCTGGAGGGGAGAACCTCCTGGATTTTCTCGAGTTGCGGCAGCTCTTCTAAGTTATGACGGGGACCTCAGGGACCCGCTCTGGTGGCCTCAGGAAAGGCCAGTCCCCATGCGAGTTGCTAGGGGACCTCTCGGGATTCCTCTCCCGTCCATGCCGGGGCCTCAGTCCTTGTGTGGAGTCGGGGCCGGAACCTGAGTATTCCTCTCGAGTGTTGCCATGGATCTTGGGGTGCTTCTGAGTCTCCCCAGGGGAGTCAGGCCTCGTCTCGAGTTGGGGCATGCACATGCGCTTTCCTCCCGAGCTGCAGCAGTAGTGTCACGCTTCCTGTCATGTGGATCAAGGGATCTGTGGCTTTCCCTCGAGGCTGTCCCTCGAGGCTTTCCCACGAGGCTTTCCCACAGGGCTGTGCCACGTGCCACCTTGGTGTGAGTCGATCCTCGGCGTGAAAGACGAGCCGGTGAAGGGAAAAGAGGTTCCTCTGGAATGGACTGAGACATCTGGGGGACTCTTGGAATGGTGCACGACCCTGGAGTTCCTCTCGCCGTTCCTCTTGAGAGGGCGTTCTCTTGAGATGCGACGGGAACGCCGGGAACTCTTTCCCGACGAAGCAGGGAAAGGATCCCTCATCTCGAGCTACGAGGCGGAAACGGGGCTCCTCTGGATGTGGGCGGGACCCTCGTGATTCCTCTCGAGTGGAGACGGCTAGGTCGGGGAACTTCTTGATTTGCACCAAGGGTGTGAAGGACCCTTTCGAAGTTCCAGACGTGAGGTGTGATCAGCCTCGAGACGCCTCAGCGGAAATGGGCCTCATCTCGCCTGGAGGGAGAACCTCCTGGATTTTCTCGAACTGCGGCAGATCTTCTCGAGTTACGACGGGGACCTCAGGGACCCGCTCTGGTTGCCTCAGGAAAGGCCAGTCCCCATGCGAGTTGCTAGGGGACCTCTCGGGATTCCTCTCCCGTCCATGCGGGGCCTCAGTCCTTGTGTGGAGTCGGGGCCGGAACCTGAGGATTCCTCTCCAGTGTTGCCATGGATCTTGGGGTGCTTCTGAGTCTCCCCAGGGGAGTCAGGCCTCGTCTCGAGTGGGGGCATGCACGTGCGCTTTCCTCCCGTGCTGCAGCAGTAGTGTCACGCTTCCTGTCACGTGGATCAAGGGATCTGTGGCTTTCCCTCGAGGCTGTCCCTCGAGGCTTTCCCACAGGGCTGTGCCACGTGCCACCTTGGTGTGAGTCGATCCTCGGCGTGAAAGTCGAGCCGGTGAAGGGAAAAGAGGTTCCTCTGGAATGGACTGAGACATCTGGGGGACTCTTGGAATGGTGGCACGACCCTGGAGTTCCTCTCGCCGTTCCTGTTGAGAGGGCCTCCTCTTGAGATGCGACGGGAACGCCGGGAACTCTTTCCCGACGAAGCAGGGAAAGGATCCCTCATCTCGAGCTACGAGGCGGAAACGGGGCTCCTCTGGATGTGGGCGGGACACTCGTGATTCCTCTCGAGTGGAGACGGATAGGTCGGGGAACTTCTTGATTTGCACCAAGGGTGTGAAGGACCCTTTCGAAGTTCCAGAGGCGAGGTGTGATCAGCCTCGAGACGCCTCAGCGGAAATGGGCCTCATCTCGCCTGGAGGGGAGAACCTCCTGGATTTTCTCGAGCTGCGGCAGGTCTTCTCGAGTTACGACGGGGACCTCAGGGACCCGCTCTGGTGGCCTCAGGAAAGGCCAGTCCCCATGCGAGTTGCTAGGGGACCTCTCCGGATTCCTCTCCCGTCCATGCCGGGGCCTCAGTCCTTGTGTGGAGTCGGGGCCGGAACCTGAGGATTCCTCTCCAGTGTTGCCATGGATCTTGGGGTGCTTCTGAGTCTCCCCAGGGGAGTCAGGCCCCGTCTCGTGTTGGGGCATGCACGTGCGCTTTCCTCCCGAGCTGCAGCAGTAGTGTCACGCTTCCTGTCACGTGGATCAAGGGATCTGTGGCTTTCCCTCGAGGCTGTCCCTCGAGGCTTTCCCACGAGGCTTTCCCACAGGGCTGTGCCACGTGCCACCTTGGTGTGAGTCGATCCTCGGCGTGAAAGACGAGCCGGTGAAGGGAAAAGAGGTTCCTCTGGAATGGACTGAGACATCTGGGGGACTCTTGGAATGGTGGCACGACCCTGGAGTTCCTCTCGCCGTTCCTGTTGAGAGGGCCTCCTCTTGAGATGCGACGGGAACGCCGGGAACTCTTTCCCGACGAAGCAGGGAAAGGATCCCTCATCTCGAGCTACGAGGCGGAAACGGGGCTCCTCTGGATGTGGGCGGGACCCTCGTGATTCCTCTCGAGTGGAGACGGCTAGGTCGGGGAACTTCTTGATTTGCACCAAGGGTGTGAAGGACCCTTTCGAAGTTCCAGAGGTGAGGTGTGATCAGCCTCGAGACGCCTCAGCGGAAATGGGCCTCATCTCGCCTGGAGGGGAGAACCTCCTGGATTTTCTCGAGTTGCGGCAGCTCTTCTCGAGTTACGACGGGGACCTCAGGGACCCGCTCTGTTGGCCTCAGGAAAGGCCAGTCCCCATGCGAGTTGCTAGGGGACCTCTCGGGATTCCTCTCCCGTCCATGCCGGGGCCTCAGTCCTTGTGTGGATTCGGGGCCGGAACCTGAGGATTCCTCTCCAGTGTTGCCATGGATCTTAGGGTGCTTTTGAGTCTCCCCAGGGGAGTCAGGCCTCGTCTCGAGTGGGGGCATGCAGGTGCGCTTTCCTCCCGAGCTGCAGCAGTAGTGTCATGCTTCCTGTCACGTGGATCAAGGGATCTGTGGCTTTCCCTCGAGGCTGTCCCTCGAGGCTTTCCCACGAGGCTTTCCCACAGGGCTGTGCCACGTGCCACCTTGGTGTGAGTCGATCCTCGGCGTGAAAGACGAGCCGGTGAAGGGAAAAGAGGTTCCTCTGGAATGGACTGAGACATCTGGGGGACTCTTGGAATGGTGGCACGACCCTGGAGTTCCTCTCGCCGTTCCTGTTGAGAGGGCCTCCTCTTGAGATGCGACGGGAACGCCGGGAACTCTTTCCCGACGAAGAAGGGAAAGGATCCCTCATCTCGAGCTACGAGGCGGAAACGGGGCTCCTATGGATGTGGGCGGGACCCTCGTGATTCCTCTCGAGTGGAGACGGCTAGGTCGGGGAACTTCTTGATTTGCACCAAGGGTGTGAAGGACCCTTTCGAAGTTCCAGAGGTGAGGTGTGATCAGCCTCGAGACACCTCAGCGGAAATGGGCCTCATCTCGCCTGGAGGGGAGAACCTCCTGGATTTTCTCGAGTTGCGGCAGGTCTTCTCGAGTTACGACGGGGACCTCAGGGACCCGCTCTGGTGGCCTCAGGAAAGGCCAGTCCCCATGCGAGTTGCTAGGGGACCTCTCGGGATTCCTCTCCCGTCCATGCCGGGGCCTCAGTCCTTGTGTGGAGTCGGGGCCGGAACCTGAGGATTGCTCTCCAGTGTTGTCATGGATCTTGGGGTGCTTCTGAGTCTCCCCAGGGGAGTCAGGCCTCGTCTCGAGTGGGGGCATGCACGTGCGCTTTCCTCCCGAGCTGCAGCAGTAGTGTCACGCTTCCTGTCACGTGGATCAAGGGATCTGTGGCTTTCCCTCGAGGCTGTCCTTTGAGGCTTTCCCACGAGGCTTTCCCACAGGGCTGTGCCACGTGCCACCTTGGTGTGAGTCGATCCTCGGCGTGAAAGACGAGCCGGTGAAGGGAAAAGAGGTTCCTCTGGAATGGACTCAAACATCTGGGGGACTCTTGGAATGGTGGCACGACCCTGGAGTTCCTCTCGCCGTTCCTGTTGAGAGGGCCTCCTCTTGAGAGGCGACGGAACGCCGGGAACTCTTTACCGACGAAGCAGGGAAAGGATCCCTCATCTCGAGCTACGAGGCGGAAACGGGGCTCCTCTGGATGTGGGCGGGACCCTCGTGATTCCTCTCGAGTGGAGGCGGCTAGGTCGGGGAACTTCTTGACTTGCACCAAGGGTGTGAAGGACCCTTTCGAAGTTTCCAGAGGTGAGGTGTGATCAGCCTCGAGACACCTCAGCGGAAATGGGCCTCATCTCGCCTGGAGGGGAGAACCTCCTGGATTTTCTCGAGTTGCGGCAAGTCTTCTCGAGTTACGACGGGGACCACAGGGACCCGCTCTGGTGGCCTCAGGAAAGGCCAGTCCCCATGCGAGTTGCTAGGGGACCTCTCGGGATTCCTCTCCCGTCCATGCCGGGGCCTCAGTCCTTGTGTGGAGTCGGTGCCGGAACCTTAGGATTGCTCTCCAGTGTTGCCATGGATCTTGGGGTGCTTCTGAGTCTCCCCAGGGGAGTCAGGCCTCGTCTCGAGTGGGGGCATACACGTGCGCTTTCCTCCCGAGCTGCAGCAGTAGTGTCACGCTTCTTGTCACGTGGATCAAGGGATCTGTGGCTTTCCCTCCAGGCTGTCCCTCGAGGCTTTCCCACGAGACTTTCCCACAGGGCTGTGCCACGTGCCACCTTGGTGTGAGTCGATCCTCGGCGTGAAACACGAGCCGGTGAAGGGAATAGAGGTTCCTCTGGAATGGACTGAGACATCTGGGGGACTCTTGGAATGGTGGCACGACCCTGGAGTTCCTCTCGCCGTTCCTGTTGAGAGGGCCTCCTCTTGAGATGCGACGGGAACGCCGGGAACTCTTTCCCGACGAAGCAGGGAAAGGATCCCTCATCTCGAGCTACGAGGCGGAAACGGGGCTCCTCTGGATGTGGGCGGGACCCTCGTGATTCCTCTCGAGTGGAGACGGCTAGGTCGGGGAACTTCTTGATTTGCACCAAGGGTGTGAAGGACCCTTTCGAAGTTCCAGAGGTGAGGTGTGATCAGCCTCGAGACGCCTCAGCGGAAATGGGCCTCATCTTGCCTGGAGGGGACAACCTCCTGGATTTTCTCGAGTTGCGGCAGGTCTTCTCGAGTTACGACGGGGACCTCAGGGACCCGCTCTGGTGGCCTCAGGAAAGGCCAGTCCCCATGCGAGTTGCTGGGGACCTCTCGGAATTCCTCTCCCGTCCATGCCGGGGCCTCAGTCCTTGTGTGGAGTCGGGGCCGGAACCTGAGGATTCCTCTCCAGTGTTGCCATGGATCTTGGGTGCTTCTGAGTCTCCCCAGGGGAGTCAGGCCTCGTGTCGAGTGGGGGCATGCACGTACGCTTTCCTCCCGAGCTGCAGCAGTAGTGTCACGCTTCCTGTCACGTGGATCAAGGGATCTGTGGCTTTCCCTCGAGGCTGTCCCTCGAGGCTTTCCCACGAGGCTTTCCCACAGGGCTGTGCCACGTGCCACCTTGGTGTGAGTCGATCCTCGGCGTGAAAGACGAGCCGGTGAAGGGAAAAGAGGTTCCTCTGGAATGGACTGAGACATCTGGGGGACTCTTGGAATGGTGGCACGACCCTGGAGTTCCTCTCGCCGTTCCTGTTGAGAGGGCCTCCTCTTGAGATGCGACGGGAACGCCGGGAACTCTTTCCCGACGAAGCAGGGAAAGGATCCCTCATCTCGAGCTACGAGGCGGAAACGGGGCTCCTCTGGATGTGGGCGGGACCCTCGTGATTCCTCTCGAAGTGGAGACGGTTATGTCGGGGAACTTCTTGATTTGCACCAAGGGTGTGAAGGACCCTTTCGAAGTTCCAGAGGTGAGGTGTGATCAGCCTCGAGACGCCTCAGCGGAAATGGGCCTCATCTCGCTGGAGGGGAGAACCTCCTGGATTTTCTCGAGTTGCGGCAGGTCTTCTCGAGTTACGACGGGGACCTCAGGGACCCGCTCTTTTGGCCTCAGGAAAGGCCAGTCCCCATGCGAGTTGCTAGGGGACCTCTCGGGATTCCTCTCCCGTCCATGCCGGGGCCTCAGTCCTTGTGCGGAGTCGGGGCCGGAACCTGAGGATTGCTCTCCAGTGTTGCCATGGATCTTGGGGTGCTTCTGAGTCTCCCCAGGGTAGTCAGGCCTCGTCTCGAGTGGGGGCATGCACATGCGCTTTCCTCCCGAGCTGCAGCAGTAGTGTCACGCTTCCTGTCACGTGGATCAAGGGATCTGTGGCTTTCCCTCGAGGCTGTCCCTCGAGGCTTTCCCACGAGGCTTTCCCACAGGGCTGTGCCACGTGCCACCTTGGTGTGAGTCGATCCTCGGCGTGAAAGACGAGCCGGTGAAGGGAAAAGAGGTTCCTCTGGAATGGACTCAAACATCTGGGGGACTCTTGGAATGGTGGCACGACCCTGGAGTTCCTCTCGCCGTTCCTGTTGAGAGGGCCTCCTCTTGAGAGGCGACGGGAACGCCGGGAACTCTTTACCGACGAAGCAGGGAAAGGATCCCTCATCTCGAGCTACGAGGCGGAAACGGGGCTCCTCTGGATGTGGGCGGGACCCTCGTGATTCCTCTCGAGTGGAGGCGGCTAGGTGGGGGAACTTCTTGACTTGCACCAAGGGTGTGAAGGACCCTTTCGAAGTTCCAGAGGTGAGGTGTGATCAGCCTCGAGACACCTCAGCGGAAATGGGCCTCATCTCGCCTGGAGGGGAGAACCTCCTGGATTTTCTCGAGTTGCGGCAGGTCTTCTCGAGTTACGACGGGGACCTCAGGGATCCGCTCTGGTGGCCTCAGGAAAGGCCAGTCCCATGCGAGTTGGTAGGGGACCGCTCGGGATTCCTCTCCCGTCCATGCCGGGGCCTCAGTCCTTGTGTGGAGTCGGGGCCGGAACCTGAGGATTCCTCTCCAGTGTTGCCATGGATCTTGGGGTGCTTCTGAGTCTCCCCAGGGGAGTCAGGCCTCGTGTCGAGTGGGGGCATGCACGTACGCTTTCCTCCCGAGCTGCAGCAGTAGTGTCACGCTTCCTGTCACGTGGATCAAGGGATCTGTGGCTTTCCCTCGAGGCTGTCCCTCGAGGCTTTCCCACGAGGCTTTCCCACAGGGCTGTGCCACGTGCCACCTTGGTGTGAGTCGATCCTCGTCGTGAAAGATGAGCCGGTGAAGGGAAAAGAGGTTCCTCTGGAATGGACTGAGACATCTGGGGGACTCTTGGAATGGTGGCACGACCCTGGAGTTCCTCTCGCCGTTCCTCTTGAGAGGGCCTCCTCTTGAGATGCGACGGGAACGCCGGAACTCTTTCCCGACGAAGCAGGGAAAGGATCCCTCATCTCGAGCTACGAGGCGGAAACGGGGCTCCTCTGGATGTGGGCGGGACCCTCGTGATTCCTCTCGAGTGGAGACGGCTAGGTCGGGGAACTTCTTGATTTGCACCAGGGTGTGAAGGAGCCTTTCGAAGTTCCAGAGGTGAGGTGTGATCAGCCTCGAGACGCCTCAGCGGAAATGGGCCTCATCTCGCCTGGAGGGGAGAACCTCCTGGATTTTCTCGAGTTGCGGCAGCTCTTCTCGAGTTACGACGGGGACCTCAGGGACCCGCTCTGGTGGCCTCAGGAAAGGCCAGTCCCCCATGCGAGTTGCTAGGGGACCTCTCGGGATTCCTCTCCCGTCCATGCCGGGGCCTCAGTCCTTGTGTGGAGTCGGGGCCGGAACCTGAGGATTCCTCTCCAGTGTTGCCATGGATCTTGGGGTGCTTTTGAGTCTCCCCAGGGGAGTCAGGCCTCGTCTCGAGTGGGGGCATGCAGGTGCGCTTTCCTCCCGAGCTGCAGCAGTAGTGTCATGCTTCCTGTCACGTGGATCAAGGGATCTGTGGCTTTCCCTCGAGGCTGTCCCTCGAGGCTTTCCCACGAGGCTTTCCCACAGGGCTGTGCCACGTGCCACCTTGGTGTGAGTCGATCCTCGGCGTGAAAGACGAGCCGGTGAAGGGAAAAGAGGTTCCTCTGGAATGGACTGAGACATCTGGGGGACTCTTGGAATGGTGGCACGACCCTGGAGTTCCTCTCGCCGTTCCTGTTGAGAGGGCCTCCTCTTGAAATGCGACGGGAACGCCGGGAACTCTTTCCCGACGAAGCAGGGAAAGGATCCCTCATCTCGAGCTACGAGGCGGAAACGGGGCTCCTCTGTATGTGGGCGGGGACCCTCGTGATTCCTCTCGAGTGGAGACGGCTAGGTCGGGGAACTTCTTGATTTGCACCAAGGGTGTGAAGGACCCTTTCGAAGTTACAGAGGCGAGGTGTGATCAGCCTCGAGACGCCTCAGCGGAAATGGGCCTCATCTCGCCTGGAGGGGAGAACCTCCTGGATTTTCTCGAGCTGTGGCAGGTCTTCTCGAGTTACGACGGGGACCTCAGGGACCCGCTCTGGTTGCCTCAGGAAAGGCCAGTCCCCATGCGAGTTGCTAGGGGACCTCTCGGGATTCCTCTACCGTCCATGCCGGGGCCTCAGTCCTTGTGCGGAGTCGGGGCCGGAACCTGAGGATTCCTCTCCAGTGTTGCCATGGATCTTGGCGTGCTTCTGAGTCTCCCCAGGGGAGTCAGGCCTCGTCTCGAGTGGGGGCATGCACGTGCGCTTTCCTCCCGAGCTGCAGCAGTAGTGTCACGCTTCCTGTCACGTGGATCAAGGGATCTGTGGCTTTCCCTCGAGGCTGTCCCTAGAGGCTTTCCCACGAGGCTTTCCCACAGGGCTGTGCCACGTGCCACCTTGGTGTGAGTCGATCCTCGTCGTGAAAGACGAGCCGGTGAAGGGAAAAGAGGTTCCTCTGGAATGGACTGAGACATCTGGGGACTCTTGGAATGGTGGCACGACCCTGGAGTTCCTCTCGCCGTTCCTGTTGAGAGGGCCTCCTCTTGAGATGCGACGGGAACGCCGGGAACTCTTTCCCGACGAAGCAGGGAAAGGATCCCTCATCTCGAGCTACGAGGCGGAAACGGGGCTCCTCTGGATGTGGGCCGGACCCTCGTGATTCCTCTCGAGTGGAGACGGGTATGTCCGGGAACTTCTTGATTTGCACCAAGGGTGCGAAGGACCCTTTCGAAGTTCCAGAGGTGAGGTGTGATCAGCCTCGAGACGCCTCAGCGGAAATGGGCCTCATCTCGCCTGGAGGGGAGAACCTCCTGGATTTTCTCGAGTTGCGGCAGGTCTTCTCGAGTTACGACGGGGACCTCAGGGACCCGCTCTGGTGGCCTCAGGAAAGGCCAGTCCCCATGCGAGTTGCTAGGGGACCTCTCGGGATTCCTCTCCCGTCCATGCCGGGGCCTCAGTCCTTGTGTGGAGTCGGGGCCGGAACCTGAGGATTCCTCTCCAGTGTTGCCATGGATCTTGGGGTGCTTCTGAGTCTCCCCAGGGGAGTCAGGCCTCGTCTCGAGTGGGGGCATGCACGTGCGCTTTCCTCCCGAGCTGCAGCAGTAGTGTCACGCTTCCTGTCACGTGGATCAAGGGATCTGTGGCTTTCCCTCGAGGCTGTCCCTAGAGGCTTTCCCACGAGGCTTTCCCACAGGGCTGTGCCACGTGCCACCTTGGTGTGAGTCGATCCTCGGCGTGAAAGACGAGCCGGTGAAGGGAAAAGAGGTTCCTCTGGAATGGACTGAGACATCTGGGGGGACTCTTGGAATGGTGGCACGACCCTGGAGTTCCTCTCGCCGTTCCTGTTGAGAGGGCCTCCTCTTGAGATGCGACGGGAATGCCGGGAACTCTTTCCCGACGAAGAAGGGAAAGGATCCCTCATCTCGACCTACGAGGCGGAAACGGGGCTCCTCTGGATGTGGGCGGGACCCTCGTGATTCCTCTCGAGTGGAGACGGCTAGGTCGGGGAACTTCTGGATTTGCACCAAGGGTGTGAAGGACCCTTTCGAAGTTCCAGAGGTGAGGTGTGATCAGCCTCGAGACGCCTCAGCGGAAATGGGCCTCATCTCGCCTGGAGGGGAGAACCTCCTTGATTTTCTCGAGTTGCGGCAGCTCTTCTCGAGTTATGACGGGGACATCAGGGACCCGCTCTGGTGGCCTCAGGAAAGGCCAGTCCACATGCGAGTTGCTAGGGGACCTCTCGGGATTCCTCTCCCGTCCATGCCGGGGCCTCAGTCCTTGTGTGGAGTCGGGGCCGGAACCTGAGGATTCCTCTCCAGTGTTGCCATGGATCTTGGGGTGCTTCTGAGTCTCCCCAGGGGAGTCAGGCCTCGTCTCGAGTGGGGGCATGCACGTGCGCTTTCCTCCCGAGCTGCAGCAGTAGCGTCACGCTTCCTGTCACGTGGATCAAGGGATCTGTGGCTTTCCCTCGAGGCTGTCCCTCGAGGCTTTTCCACGAGGCTTTCCCACAGGGCTGTGCCACGTGCCACCTTGGTGTGAGTCGATCCTCGGCGTGAAAGACGAGCCGGTGAAGGGAAAAGAGGTTCCTCTGGAATGGACTGAGACATCTGGGGGACTCTTGGAATGGTGGCACGACCCTGGAGTTCCTCTCGCCGTTCCTGTTGAGAGGGCCTCCTCTTGAGATGCGACGGGAACGCCGGGAACTCTTTCCCGACGAAGCAGGGAAAGGATCCCTCATCTCGAGCTACGAGGCGGAAACGGGGCTCCTCTGGATGTGGGCGGGACCCTCGTGATTCCTCTCGAGTGGAGACGGCTAGGTCGGGGAACTTCTTGATTTGCACCAAGGGTGTGAAGGACCCTTTCGAAGTTCCAGAGGTGAGGTGTGATCAGCCTCGAGACGCCTCAGCGGAAATGGGCCTCATCTCGCCTGGAGGTGAGAACCTCCAGGATTTTCTCGAGTTGCGGCAGGTCTTCTCGACTTACGACGGGGACCTCAGGGACCCGCTCTGGTGGCTCAGGAAAGGCCAGTCCCGATGCCAGTTGCTAGGGGACCTCTCGGGATTCCTCTCCGGTCCATGCTGGGGCATCAGTCCTTGTGTGGAGTCGGGGCCGGAACCTGAGGATTCCTCTCCAGTGTTGCCATGGATCTTGGGGTGCTTCTGAGTCTCCCCAGGGGAGTCAGGCCTCGTCTCGAGTGGGGGCATGCACGTGCGCTTTCCTCCCGAGCTGCAGCAGTAGTGTCACGCTTCCTGTCACGTGGATCGAGGGATCTGTGGCTTTCCCTCGAGGCTGTCCCTCGAGGCTTTCCCACGAGGCTTTCCCACAGGGCTGTGCCACGTGCCACCTTGGTGTGAGTCGATCCTCGGCGTGAAAGACGAGCCGGTGAAGGGAAAAGAGTTTCCTCTGGAATGGACTGAAACATCTGGGGTACTCTTGGAATGCTGGCACGACCATGGAGTTCCTCTCGCCGCTCCTGTTCAGAGGGCCTCCTCTTGAGATGCGACGGGAATGCCGGGAACTCTTTCCCGACGAAGCAGGGAAAGGATCCCTCATCTCGAGCTACGAGGCGGAAACGGGGCTCCTCTGGATGTGGGCGGGACCCGCGTGATTCCTCTCGACTGGAGACGGGTATGTCTGGGAACTTCTTGGTTTGCACCAAGGGTGTGAAGGACCCTTTCGAAGTTTCATAGGTGAGGTGTGATCAGCCTCGAGATGCCTCAGCGGAAATGGGCCTCATCTCGCCTGGAGGGGAGAACCTCCTGGATTTTCTCGAGTTGCAGCAGCTCTTCTCGAGTTACGACGGGGACCTCAGGGACCCGCTCTGGTGGCCTCAGGAAAGGCCAGTCCCCATGCGAGTTGCTAGGGGACCTCTCGGGATTCCTCTCCCGTCCATGCCGGGGATCAGTCCTTGTGTGGAGTCGGGGCCGGAACCTGAGGATTCCTCTCCAGTGTTGCCATGGATCTTGGGGTGCTTCTGAGTCTCCCCAGGGGAGTCAGGCCTCGTCTCGAGTGGGAGCATGCACGTGCGCTTTCCTCCCGAGCTGCAGCAGTAGTGTCACGCCTCCTGTCACGTGGATCAAGGGATCTGTGGCTTTCCCTCGAGGCTGTCCCTCGAGGCTTTCCCACGAGGCTTTCCCACAGGGCTGTGCCACGTGCCACCTTGTTGTGAGTCGATCCTCGGCGTGAAAGACAAGCCGTTGAAGGGAAAAGAGGTTCCTCTGGAATGGACTGAGACATCTGGGGGACTCTTGGAATGGTGGCACGACCCTGGAGTTCCTCTCGACGTTCCTGTTGAGAGGGCCTCCTCTTGAGATGCGACGGGAACGCCGGGAAATTTTTCCCGACGAAGCAGGGAAAGTTTCCCTCATCTCGAGCTACGAGGCGGAAACGGGGCTCCTCTGGATGTGGGCGGGACCCTCGTGTTTCCTCTCGAGTGGAGACGGGTATGTCGGGGAACTTCCTGATTTGCACCAAGGTTGTGAAGGACCCTTTCGAAGGTACAGAGGTGAGGTGTGATCAGCCTCGAGACGCCTCAGCGGAAATGGGCCTCATCTCGCCTGGAGGGGAGAACCTCCTGGATTTTCTCGAGCTGCGGCAGGTCTTCTCGAGTTACGACGGGGACCTCAGGGACCCGCTCTGGTGGCCTCAAGAAAGGCAAGTCCCCGTGCGAGTTGCTAGGGGCCATCTCGGGATTCCTCTCCCGTCCATGCCGGGGCCTAAGACCTTGTGTGGAGTCGGGGCCGAACCTGAGGATTCCTCTCCAGTGTTGCCATGGATCTTGGGGTGCTTCTGAGTCTCCCGAGGGGAGTCAGGCCTCGTCTCGAGTGGGGGCATGCACGTGCACTTCCCTCCCGAGCTGCAGCAGTAGTGTCACGCTTCCTGTCACGTGGATCAAGGGATCTGTGGCTTTCCCTCGAGGCTGTCCCTCGAGGCTTTCCCACGAGGATTTCCCACAGGGCTGTGCCACGTGCCACCTTGGTGTGAGTCGATCCTCGTCGTGAAAGACGAGCCGGTGAAGGGAAAAGAGTTTCCTCTGGAATGGACTGAAACATCTGGGGGACTCGTGGAATGCTGGCACGACCATGGAGTTCCTCTCGCCGCTCCTGTTCAGAGGGCCTCCTCTTGAGATACGACGGGAACGCCGGGAACTCTTTCCCGAAGAAGCAGGGAAAGGATCCCTCATCTCGAGCTACGAGGCGGAAACGGGGCTCTTCTGGATGTGGGCGGGACCCGCGTGATTCCTCTCGAGTGGAGACGGCTATGTCTGGGAACTTCTTGGTTTGCACCAAGGGTGTGAAGGACCCTTTCGAAGTTACAGAGGTGAGGTGTGATCAGCCTCGAGATGCCTCAGCGGAAATGGGCCTCATCTCGCCTGGAGGGGATAACCTCCTGGATTTTCTCGAGTTGCGGCAGGACTTCTCGAGTTACGACGGGGACCTCAGGGACCCGCTCTGGTGGCCTCAGGAAAGGCCAGTCCCCATGCGAGTTGCAAGGGGACCTCTCGGGATTCCTCTCCCGTCCATTCCGGGGCCTAAGACCTTCTGTTGAGTCGGGGCCGAACCTGAGGATTCCTCTCCAGTGTTGCCATGGATCTTGGGGTGCTTCTGAGTCTCCCGAGGGGAGTCAGGCCTCGTCTCGAATGGGGGCATGCACGTGCGCTTTCCTCCCGACCTGCAGCAGTAGTGTCACGCTTCCTGTCACGTGGATCAAGGGATCTGTGGCTTTCCCTCGAGGCTGTCCCTCGAGGTTTACCCACGAGTCTTTCCCACAGGTCTGTGCCACGTGCCACCTTGTTGTGAGTCGATCCTCGGCGTGAAAGACGAGCGGGTGAAGGGAAAAGAGGTTCCTCTGGAATGGACTGAGACATCTGGGGGACTCTTGGAATGGTGGCACGACCATGGAGTTCCTCTCGCCGCCCCTGTTCAGAGGGCCTCCTCTTGAGAGGCGACGGGAACGCCGGGAACTCTTTCCCGACGAAGCAGGGAAAGGATCCCTCATCTCGAGCTACGAGACGGAACCTGGGCTCCTCTGGATGTGGGCGGGACCCTCGTGATTCCTCTCGAGTGGAGACGGGTATATCGGGGAACTTCTTGATTTGCACCAAGGGTGTGAAGGACCCTTTCGAAGGTACAGAGGTGAGGTGTGATCAGCCTCGAGACGCCTCAGCGGAAATGGGCCTCATCTCGCCTGGAGGGGAGAACCTCCTGGATTTTCTCGAGTTGCGGCAGGTCTTCTCGAGTTACGACGGGGACCTCAGGGACCCGCTCTGGTGGCCTCAAGAAAGGCCAGTCCCCGTGAGAGTTGCTAGGGGCCATCTCGGGATTCCTCTCCCGTCCATGCCGGGGCCTAAGACCTTGTGTGGAGTCGGGGCCGAACCTGAGGATTCCTCTCCAGTGTTGCCATGGATCTTGGGGTGCTTCTGAGTCTCCCGAGGGGAGTCAGGCCTCGTCTCGAGGGGGGCATGCACGTGTGCTTCCCTCCTGAGCTGCAGCAGTAGTGTCACGCTTCCTGTCACGTGGATCAAGGGATCTGTGGCTTTCCCTCGAGGCTGTCCCTCGAGGCTTTCCCACGAGGCTTTCCCTCAGGGCTGTGCCACGTGCCACCTTGGTTTGAGTCGATCCTCGGAGTGAAAGACGAGCCGGTGAAGGGAAAAGAGGTTCCTCTGGAATGGACTGAGACATCTGGGGGACTCTTGGAATGCTGGCATGACCATGGAGTTCCTCTCGCCGCTCCTGTTGAGAGGGCCTCCGCTTGAGATGCGACGGGAAGGCCGGGAACACTTTCCCGACGAAGCAGGGAAAGGATCCCTCATCTCGAGCTACGAGGCGGAAACGGGGCTCCTCTGGATGTGGGCGGGACCCTCGTGATTCCTCTCGAGTGGAGACGGGATGTCGGGGAACTTCTTGATTTGCACCAAGGGTGTGAAGGACCCTTTCGAAGTTCCAGAAGTGAGGTGTGATCAGCCTCGAGACGCGTCAGCGGAAATGGGCCTCATCTCGCCTGGAGGGGAGAACCTCCTGGATTTTCTCGAGTTGCGGCAGGTCTTCTCGAGTTACGACGGGGACCTCAGGGATCCGCTCTTGTGGCCTCAGGAAAGGCCAGTCCCCATGCGAGTTGCTAGGGGACCTCTCGGGATTCCTCTCCCGTCCATGCCGTGGTCTCAGTCCTTGTGTGGATTCGGGGCCGGAACCTGAGGATTCCTCTCCAGTGTTGCCATGGATATTGGGGTGCTTCTGAGTCTCCCCAGGGGAGTCAGGCCTCGTCTCAAGTGGGGGCATGCACGTGCGCTTTCCTCCCGAGCTGCAGCAGTAGTGTCACGCTTCCTGTCACGTGGATCAAGGGATCTGTGGCTTTCCCTCGAGTCTGTCCCTCGAGGCTTTCCCACGAGGCTTTCCCACAGGGCTGTGCCACGTACCACCTTGGCGTGATTCGTACCTCGTCGTGAAAGACGAGCCGGTGTAGGGAAAAGAGGTTCCTCTGGTATGGACTGAGGTATCTGGGGGACTCTTGGAATGGTGGCACGACCCTGGAGTTCCTCTCGCCGTTCCTGTTGAGAGAGCCTCCTCTTGAGATGCGACGAAAACGCCGGGAACTCTTTCCCGACGAAGCAGGGAAAGGATCCCTCATCTCGAGCTACGAGACGGAAACGGCGCTCCTCTGGATGTGGGCGGGACCCTCGTGTTTCCTCTCGAGTGGAGACGGGTATGTCGGGGAACTTCTTGATTTGCACCAAGGGTGTGAAGGACCCTTTCGAAGGTACAGAGTTGAGGTGTGATCAGCATCGAGAAGCCTCAGCGGAAATGGGCCTCATCTCGCCTTGAGGGGAGAACCTCCAGGATTTTCTCGAGTTGAGGCAGGTCTTCTCGAGTTAAGACGGGGACCTCAGGGACCCGCTCTGGTGGCCTCAGGAAAGGCCAGTCCCCATGCGAGTTGCTAGGGGACCTCTCGGGATTCCTCTCCCGTCCATGCCGGGGCCTAAGACCTTGTGTTGAGTCGGGGCCGAACCTGAGGATTCCTCTACAGTGTTGCCATGGATCTTGGGGTGCTTCTGAGTCTCCCGAGGGGAGTCAGGCCTCGTCTCCAATGGGGGCATGCACGTGCGCTTCCTCCCGAGCTGCAGCAGTAGTGTCACGCTTCCTGTCACGTAGATCAAGGCATCTGTGGCTTTCCCTCGAGGCTGTCCCTCGAGGTTTACCCACGAGTCTTTCCCACAGGGCTGTGCCACGTGCCACCTTGTTGTGAGTCGATCCTCGGCGTGAAAGACGAGCGGGTGAAGGGAAAAGAGGTTCCTCTGGAATGGACTGAGACATCTGGGGGACTCTTGGAATGCTGGCACGACCATGGAGTTCCTCTCGCCGCGCCTGTTCAGAGGGCCTCCTCTTGAGAGGCGACGGGAACGCCGGGAAATCTTTCCCAACGAAGAAGGGAAAGGATCCCTCATCTCGAGCTACGAGGCGGAAACGGGGCTCCTCTGGATGTGGGCGGGACCCTAGTGATTCCTCTCGAGTGGAGACGGGTATGTCGGGGAACTTCTTGATTTGCACCAAGAGTGTGAAGGACCCTTTCGAAGGTACAGAGGTTAGGTGTAATCAGCCTCGAGACGCCTCAGCGGAAATGGGCCTCATCTCGCCTGGAGGGGAGAACCTCCTGGATTTTCTCGAGTTGCGGCAGGTCTTCTCGAGTTACGACGGGGACCTCAGGGACCCGCTCTGGTGGCCTCAAGAAAGGCCAGTCCCCGTGTGAGTTGCTAGGGGCCATCTCGGGATTCCTCTCCCGTCCATGCCGGGGCGTAAGACCTTGTGTGGAGTCGGGGCCGAACCTGAGGATTCCTCTCCAGGGTTGCCATGGATCTTGGGGTGCTTCTGAGTCTCCCGAGGGGAGTCAGGCCTCGTCTCGAGTGGGGGCATGCACGTGCGCTTCCCTCCCGAGCTGCAGCAGTAGTGTCACGCTTCCTGTCACGTGGATCAAGGGATCTGTGGCTTTCCCTCGAGCCTGTCCCTCGAGGTTTTCCCACGAGGCTTTACCACAGGGCAGTGCCATTGGTGTGAGTCGATCCTCGGCGTGAAAGACGAGCCGGTGAAGGGAAAAGAGGTTCCTCTGGAATGGACTGAGACATCTGGGGGACACTACGAATGCTGGCACGACCATGGAGTTCCTCTCGCCGCTCCTGTTGAGAGGGCCTCCGCTTGAGATGCGACGGGAAGGCCGGGAACTCTTTCCCGACGAAGCAGGGAAAGGATCCCTCATCTCGAGCTACGAGGCGGAAACGGGGCTCCTCTGGATGTGGGCGGGACCCTCCTGATTCCTCTCGAGTGGAGACGTGTATGTCGGGGAACTTCTTGATTTGCACCAAGGGTGTGAAGGACCCTTTCGAAGTTCCAGAAGTGAGGTGTGATTAGCCTCGAGACGCGTCAGCGGAAATGGGCCTCATCTCGCCTGGAGGGGAGAACCTCCTGGATTTTCTCGAGTTGCGGAAGGTCTTCTCGAGTTACGACGGGGACCTCAGGGATCCGCTCTGGTGGCCTCAAGAAAGGCCAGTCCCCGTGCGAGTTGCTAGGGGACCTCTCGGGATTCCTCTCCCGTCCATGCCGGGGCCTAAGACCTTGTGTGGAGTCGGGGCCGAACCTGAGGATTCCTCTCCAGTGTTGCCATGGATCTTGGGGTGCTTCTGAGTCTCCCGAGGAGAGTCAGGGCTCGTCTCGAGTGGGGGCATGCACGTGCGCTTCCCTCCCGACCTGCAGCAGTAGTGTCACGCTTCCTGTCACGTGGATCAAGGGATCTGTGGCTTTCCCTCGCGGCTGTCCCTCGAGGTTTACCCACGAGGCTTTCCCACAGGGCTGTGCCACGTGCCACCTTGTTGTGAGTCGATCCTCGGCGTGAAAGACGAGCCGGTGAAGGGAAAAGAGGTTCCTCTGGAATGGACTGAGACATCTGAGGGACTCTTGGAATGCTGGCACGACCATGGAGTTCCTCTCGCCGTTCCTGTTGAGAGGGCCTCCTCTTGAGATGCGACGGGAACGCCGGGAACTCTTTCCCGACGAAGCAGGGAAAGGATCCCTCATCTCGAGCTACGAGGCGGAAACGGGGCTCCTCTGGATGTGGGCGGGACCCTCGTGATTCCTCTCGAGTGGAGACGGGTATGTCGGGGAACTTCTTGATTTCCACCAAGGGTGTGAAGGACCCTTTCGAAGTTCCAGAGGTGAGGTGTGATCAGCCTCGAGACGCCTCAGCGGAAATGGGCCTCATCTCGCCTGGAGGGGAGAACCTCCTGGATTTTCTCGAGTTGCGGCAGGTCTTCTCGAGTTACGACGGGGACCTCAGGGACCCGCTCTGGTTGCCTCAGGAAAGGCCAGTCCCCATGCGAGTTGCTAGGGGACCTCTCGGGATTCCTCTCCCGTCCATGCCGGGGTCTCAGTCCTTGTGTGGAGTCGGGGCCGGAACCTGAGGATTCCTCTCCAGTGTTGCCATGGATCTAGGGGTGCTTCTGAGTCTCCCCAGGGGAGTCAGGCCTCGTCTCGAGTGGGTTCATGCACGTGCGCTTTCCTCCCGAGCTGCAGCTTAGTGTCACGCTTACTGTCACGTGGATCAAGGGATCTGTGGCTTTCCCTCGAGGCTGTCCCTCGAGGCTTTCCCACGAGGCTTTCCCACATGGCTGTGCCACGTGCCACCTTGGTGTGAGTCGATCCTCGGCGTGAAAGACGAGCCGGTGAAGGGAATACAGGTTCCTCTGGAATGGACTGAGACATCTGGGGGACTCTTGAAATGGTGGCACGACCCTGGAGTTCCTCTCGCCGTTCCTGTTAAGAGGGCCTCCTCTTGAGAGGCGACGGGAACGCCGGGAACTCTTTCCCGACGAAGCAGGGAAAGGATCCCTCATCTCGAGCTACGAGGCAGAAACGGGGCTCCTCTGGATGTGGGCGGGACCCTCGTGATTCCTCTCGAGTGGAGACGGGTATGTCGGGGAACTTCTTTATTTGCACCAAGGGTGTGAAGGACCCTATCGAAGTTCCAGAGGTGAGGTGTGATCAGCCTCGAGACGCCTCAGCGGAAATGGGCCTCATCTCGCCTGGAGGGGAGAACCTCCTGGATTTTCTCGAGTTGCAGCAGGTCTTCTCGAGTTACGACGGGGACCTCAGGGACCCGCTCTGGTGGCCTCAGGAAAGGCCAGTCCCCATGCGAGTTGCTAGGAGACCTCTCGGGATTCCTCTCCCATCCATGCCGGGGCCTCAGTCCTTGTTTGGAGTCGGGGCCGGAACCTGAGGATTCCTCTCCAGTGTTGCCATGGACCTTGGGGTGCTTCTGAGTCTCCCCAGGGGAGTCAGGCCTCGTCTCGAGTGGGGGCATGCACGTGCGCTTTCCTCCCGAGCTGCAGCAGTAGTGTCACGCTTCCTGTCACGTGGATCAAGGGATCTGTGGCTTTCCCTCGAGGCTGTCCCTCGAGGCTTTCCCACGAGGCTTTCCCACAGGGCTGTGCCACGTGCCACCTTGGTGTGTGTCGATCCTCGGCGTGAAAGACGAGCCGGTGTAGGGAAAAGAGGTTCCTCTGTTATGGACTGAGACATCTGGGGGACTCTTGGAATGGTGGCACGACCCTGGAGTTCCTCTCGCCGTTCCTGTTGAGAGGGCCTCCTCTTGAGATGCGACAGGAACGCCGGGAACTCTTTCCCGACGAAGCAGGAAAGGATCCCTCATCTCGAGCTACGAGGCGGAAACGGGTCTCCTCTGGATGTGGGCGGGACCCTCGTGTTTCCTCTCGAGTGGAGACGGGTATGTCGGGGAGCTTCTTGATTTGCACCAAGCGTGTGAAGGACCCTTTCGAAGTTCCAGAGGGGAGGTGTGATCAGCCTCGAGACGCCTCAGCGGAAAGGGGCCTCATCTCGCCTGGAGGGGAGAACCTCCTGGATTTTCTCGAGTTGCGGCAGGTCTTCTCGAGTTACGACGGGGACCTCAGGGACCCGCTCTGGTGGCCTCAGGAAAGGCCAGTCCCCATGCGAGTTGCTAGGGGACCTCTCGGGATTCCTCTCCCGTCCATGCCGGGGCCTCAGTCGTTGTCTGGAGTCGGGGCCGGAACCTGAGGATTCCTCTCCAGTGTTGCCATGGATCTTGGGGTGCTTCTGAGTCTCCCCAGGGGAGTCAGGCCTCGTCTCGAGTGGGGGCATGCACGTGCGCTTTCTTCCCGAGCTGCAGCAGTAGTGTCACGCTTCCTGTCACGTGGATCAAGGGATCTGTGGCTTTCCCTCGAGGCTGTCCCTCGAGGCTTTCCCACGAGGCTTTCCCACAGGGCTGTGCCACGTGCCACCTTGGTGTGAGTCGATCCTCGGCGTGAAAGACGAGCCGGTGTAGGGAAAGAGGTTCCTCTGGAATGGACTGAGACATCTGGGGGACTCGTGGAATGGTGGCACGACCCTGGAGTTCCTCTCGCTGTTCCTGTTGAGAGGGCCTCCTCTTGAGATGCGACGCGAACGCCGGGAACTCTTTCCCGACGAAGCAGGGAAAGGATCCCTCATCTCGAGCTATGAGGCGGAAACGGGGTTCCTCTGGATGTGGGCGGGACCCTCGTGTTTCCTCTCGAGGGGAGACGGGTATGTCGGGGAACTTCTTGATTTGCACCAAGGGTGTGAAGGACCCTTTCGAAGTTCCAGAGGTGAGGTGTGATCAGCCTCGAGTCACCTCAGTGGAAATGGGCCTCATCTCGCCTGGAGGGGAGAACCTCTTGGATTTTCTCGAGTTGCGGCAGGTCTTCTCGAGTTACGACGGGGACCTCAGGGACACGCTCTGGTGGCCTCAGGATTGGCCAGTCCCCATGCGAGTTGCTAGGCGACCTCTCGGGATTCCTCTCCCGTCTATGCCGGGGCCTCAGTCCTTGTGTGGAGTCGGGGCCGGAACCTGAGGATTCCTCTCCAGTGTTGCCATGGATCTTGGGGGGCATCTGAGTCTCCCCAGCGGAGTCAGGCCTCGTCTCGAGTGGGGGCATGCACGTGCGCTTTCCTCCCGAACTGCAGCAGTAGTGTAACGCTTCCTGTCACGTGGATCAAGGGATCTGTGGCTTTCCATCGAGGCTGTCCCTCGAGGCTTTCCCACGAGGCTTTCCCACAGGGCTGTGCCACGTTCCACCTTGGTGTGAGTCGATCCTCGGCGTGAAAGACGAGCCGCTGAAGGGAAAAGAGGTTCCTCTGGAATGGACTGAGACATCTGGGGGACTCTTGGAATGGTGGCACGACCCTGGAGTTCCTCTCGTCGATCCTCTTGAGAGGTCCTCCTCTTGAGATGCGACGAGATTGCCGGGAACTCTTTCCCGACGAAGCAGGGAAAGGATCCCTCATCTCGAGCTACGAGGCGGAAATGGGGCTCCTCTGGATGTGGGCGGTACCCTCGTGTTTCCTCTCGAGTGGAGACGGGTATGTCGGGGAACTTCTTGATTTGCACCAAGGGTGTGAAGGACCCTTTCGAAGTTCCAGAGGTGAGGTGTGATCAGCGTCGAGACGCCTCAGCGGAAATGGGCCTCATCTCGCCTGGAGGGGAGAACCTCCTGGATTTTCTCGAGTTGCGGCAGGTCTTCTCGAGTTAAGACGGGGACCTCAGGGACCCGCTCTGGTGGCCTCAGGAGAGGCCAGTCCCCATGCGAGTTGCTGGGGGCCATCTCGGGTTTCCTCTCCCGTCCATGCCCGGGCCTAAGACCTTGTGTGGAGTCGGGGCCGGAACCTGAGGATTCCTCTCCAGTGTTTCCTTGGATCTTGGGGTGCTTCTGAGTCTCGCCAGGGGAGTCAGGCCTCGTCTCGAGTGGGGGCATGCACGTGCGCTTTCCTCCCGAGCTGCAGCAGTAGTGTCACGCTTCCTGTCACGTGGATCAAGGGATCTGTGGCTTTCCCTCGAGGCGGTTCCTCGAGGCTTTCCCACGAGGCTTTCCCACAGGGCTGTGATACGTGCCACCTTGGTGTGAGTCGTTCCTCGGCTTGAAAGACGAGCGGGTGAAGGGAAAAGAGGTTCCTCTGGAATGGACTGAGACATCTGGGGGACTCTTGGAATGGTGGCACGACACTGGAGTTCCTCTCGCCGTTCCTGTTGAGAGGGCCTCCTCTTAAGATGCGACGGGAACGCCGGGAACTCTTTCCCGACGAAGCAGGGAAAGGATCCCTCATTTCGAGCTACGAGGCGGAAACGGGGCTCCTCTGGATGTGGGCGGGACCCTCGTGATTCCTCTCGACTGGAGACGGGTATGTCGGGGAACTTCTTGATTTGCACCAAGGGTGTGAAGGACCCTTTCGAAGTTCCAGAGGGGCGGTGTGATCAGCCTCGAGACGCCTCAGCGGAAAGGGGCCTCATCTCGCCTGGAGGGGAGAACCTCCTGGATTTTCTCGAGTTGCGGCAGGTCTTCTCGAGTTACGACGGGGACCTCAGGGATCCGCTCTGGTGGCCTCAGGAAAGGCCAGTCCCCATGCGAGTTGCTAGGGGACCTCTCGGGATTCCTCTCCCGTCCATGCCGGGGCCTCAGTCCTTCTGTGGAGTCGGGGCCGGAACCTGAGGACTCCTCTCCAGTGTTGCCATGGATCTTGGGGTGCTTCTGAGTCTCCCCAGGGGAGTCTGGCCTCGTCTCGAGTGGGGGCATGCACGTGCGCTTTCCTCCCGAGCTGCAGCAGTAGTGTCACGCTTCCTGTCACGTGGATCAAGGGATCTGTGTCTTTCCCTCGAGGCTGTCCCTCGAGCCTTTCCCACGAGGCTTTCCCACAGGGCTGTGCACGTGCCACCTTGGTGTGAGTCGATCCTCGGCGTGAAAGACGAGCCGGTGTAGGGAAAAGAGTTTCCTCTGATATGGACTGAGACATCTGGGGGACTCTTGGAATGGTGGCACGACCCTGGAGTTCCTCTCGCCGTTCCTGTTGAGAGGGCCTCCTCTTGAGATGCGACGGGAATGCCGGGAACTCTTTCCCGACGAAGCAGGGAAAGTATCCCTCATCTCGAGCTACGAGCCGGAAACGGGGCTCCTCTGGATGTGGGCGAAACCCTCGTGTTTCCTCTCGAATGGAGACGGGTATGTCGGGGAACTTCTTGATTAGCACCAAGGGTGTGAAGGACCCTTTCGAAGTTCCAGAGGGGAGGTGTGATCAGCCTCGAGACGCCTCAGTGGAAATGGGCCTCATCTCGCCTGGAGGGGAGAACCTCCTGGATTTTCTCGAGTTGCGGCAGGTCTTCTCGAGTTACGACGGGGACCTCAGGGACCCGCTCTGGTGGCCTCAGGAAAGGCCAGTCCCCATGCGAGTTGCTAGGGGACCTCTCGGGATTCCTCTCCCGTCCATGCCGGGGCCTCAGTCCTTGTGTGGAGTCGGGGCCGGAACCTGAGGATTCCGCTTCAGTGTTGCCATGGATCTTGGGGTGCTTCTGAGTCTCCCCAGGGGAGTCAGGCCTCGTCTCGAGTGGGGGCATGCACGTGCGCTTTCCTCCAGAGCTGCAGCAGTAGTGTCACGCTTCCTGTCACGTGCATCAAGGGATCTGTGGCTTTCCCTCGAGGCTGTCCCTCGAGGATTTCCCACAGGGCTGTGCCACGTGCCACCTTGGTGTGAGTCGTACCTCGGCGTGAAAGACGAGCCGGTGTAGGGAAAAGAGGTTTCTCTGGAATGGACTGAGACATCTGGGGGACTCTTGGAATGGTGGCACGACCCTGGAGTTCCTCTCGCCGTTCCTGTTGAGAGGGCCTCCTCTTGAGATGCGACGGGAAGGCCGGGAACTCTTTCCCGACGAAGCAGGGAAAGATTCCCTCATCTCGAGCTAAGAGGCGGAAACGGGGCTCCTCTGGATGTGGGCGGGACCCTCGTGATTCCTCTCCAGTGGAGACGGGTATGTCTGGGAACTTCTTGATTTGCACCAAGGGTGTGAAGGACCCTTTCGAAGTTCCAGAAGTGAGGTGTGATCAGCCTCGAGACGCCTCAGCGGAAATGGGCCTCATCTCGCCTGGAGGGGAGAACCTCCTGGATTTTCTCGAGTTGCGGCAGGTCTTCTCGAGTTACGACGGGGACCTCAGGGACCCGCTCTGGTGGCCTCAGGAAAGGAGAGTCCCCATGCGACTTGCTAGGGGACCTCTCGGGATTCCTCTCCCGTCCATGCCGGGGCCTCAGTCCTTGTGTGGAGTCGGGGCCGAAACCTGAGGATTCCTCTCCAGTGTTGCCATGGATCTAGGGGTGCTTCTGAGTCTCCCCAGGGGAGTCAGGCCTCGTCTCGAGTGGGGGCATGTACGTGCGCTTTCCTCCTGAGCTGCAGCAGTAGTGTCATGCTTCCTGTCACGTGGATCAAGGGATCTGTGGCTTTTCCTCGAGGCTGTCCCTCGAGGCTTTCCCACGAGGCTTTCCCACAGGGCTGTGCCACGTGCCACCTTGGTGTGAGTCGATCCTCGGCATGAAAGACGAGCCGGTGAAGGGAAAAGAGGTTCCTCTGGAATGGACTGAGACATCTGGGGGACTCTTGGAATGGTGGCACGACCCTGGAGTTCCTCTCGCCGTTCCTGTTGAGAGGGCCTCCTCTTGAGAGGCGACGGGAACGCCGGGAACTCTTTCCCGACGAAGCAGGGAAAGGATCCCTCATCTCGAGCTACGAGGCGGAAACGGGGCTCCTCTGGATGTGGGCGGGACCCTTGTGATTCCTCTCCAGTGGAGACGGGTATGTCGGGGAACTTCTTGATTTGCACCAAGGGTGTGAAGGACCCTTTCGAAGTTCCAGAGGTGAGGTGTGATCAGCCTCGAGACGCCTCAGCGTAAATGGGCCTCAACTCGCCTGGAGGGGAGAACCTCCTGGATTATCTCGAGTTGCGGCAGGTCTTCTCGAGTTACGACGGGGACCTCAGGGACCCGCTCTGGTGGCCTCAGGAAAGGCCAGTCCCCATGCGAGTTGCTGGGGACCTCTCGGGATTCCTCTCCCGTCCATGCCGTGGCCTCAGTCCTTGTTTGGAGTCGGGGCCGGAACCTGAGGATTCCTCTCCAGTGTTGCCATGGATCTTGGGGTGCTTCTGAGTCTCCCCAGGGGAGTCAGGCCTCGTCTCGAGTGGGGGCATGCACGTGCGCTTTCCTCCCGAGCTGCAGCAGTAGTGTCACGCTTCCTGTCACGTGGATCAAGGGATCTGTGGCTTTCCCTCGAGGCTGTCCCTCGAGGCTTTCCCACGAGGCTTTCCCACAGGGCTGTGCCACGTGCCACCTTGGTGTGAGTCGATCCTCGGCGTGAAAGACGAGCCGGTGTAGGGAAAACAGGTTCCTCTGGTATGGACTGAGACATCTGGGGGACTCTTGCAACGGTGGAACGACCCTGGAGTTCCTCTCGCGGTTCCTGTTGAGATGGCCTCCTCTTGAGATGCGACGGGAACGCCGGGAACTCTTTCCCGACGAAGCAGGGAAAGGATCCCTCATCTCCAGTTACGAGGCGGAAACGGGGCTCCTCTGGATGTGGGCGGGACCCTCGTGATTCCTCTCTAATGGAGACGGGTATGTCGGGGAACTTCTTGATTTGCACCAAGGGTGTGAAGGACACTTTCGAAGTTCCAGAGGTGAGGTGTGATCAGCCTCGAGGCCCCTCAGCGGAAATGGGCCTCATCTCGCCTGGAGGGGAGAACCTCCTGGATTTTCTCGAGTTGCGGCAGGTCTTCTCGAGTTACGACGGGGACCTCCGGGACCCGCTCTGGTGGCCTCAGGAAAGGCCAGTCCCCATGCGAGTTGCTAGGGGACCACTCGGGATTCCTCTCGCGTCCATGCCGGGGCCTCATTCCTTGTGTGGAGTCGGGGCCGGAACCTGAGGATTCCTCTCCGGTGTTGCCATGGATCTTGGGGTGCTTCTGAGTCTCCCCAGGGGAGTCAGGCCTCGTCTCGAGTGGGGGCATGCCCGTGCGCTTTCCTCCCGAGCTGCAGCAGTAGTGTCATGCTTCCTGTCACGTGGATCAAGGGATCTGTGTCTTTCCCTCGTGGCTGTCCCTCGAGGCTTTCCCACGAGGCTTTCCCACAGGGCTGTGCCACGTGCCACCTTGGTGTGAGTCGTACCTCGGCGTGAAAGACGAGCCGGTGTAGGGAAAAGAGGTTCCTCTGGAATGGACTGAGACATCTGGGGGACTCTTGGAATGGTGGCACGACCCTGGAGTTCCTCTCGCCGTTCCTGTTGAGAGGGCCTCCTCTTGAGATGCGACGGGAACGCCGGGAACTCTTTCCCGACGAAGCATGGAAATGATCCCTCATCTCCAGCTACGAGGCGGAAACGGGGCTCCACTGGATGTGGTCGGGATCCTCGTGTTTCCTCTCGAGTGGAGACGGGTATGTCGGCGAACTTCTTGATTTGCACCAAGGGTGTGAAGGACCCTTTCGAAGTTCCAGAGGGGAGGTGTGATCAGCCTCGAGACGCCTCAGCTAAAATCGGCCTCATCTCGCCTGGAGGGGAGAACCTCCTGGATTTTCTCGAGTTGCGGCAGGTCTTCTCGAGTTACGACGGGGACCTCAGGGACCCGCTCTGGTGGCCTCATGAAAGGCCAGTCCCCATGCGAGTTGCTGGGGGACCTCTCGGGATTCCTCTCCCGTCCATGCCGGGGCCTCAGTCCTTGTGTGGAGTCGGGGCCGGAACCTGAGGATTCCTCTCCAGTGTTGCCATGGATCTTGGGGTGCTTCTGAGTCTCCCCAGGGGAGTCAGGCCTCGTCTCGAGTGGGGGTATGCACGTGCGATTTCCTCCCGAGCAGCAGCAGTAGTGTCACGCTTCCTGTCACATGGATCAAGGGATCTGTGGCTTTCCCTCGAGGCTGTCCCTCGAGGCTTTCCCACGAGGCTTTCCCACAGGGCTGTGCCACGTGCCACCTTGGTGTGAGTCGATCCTCGGCGTGAAAGACGAGCCGGTGAAGGGAAAAGAGGTTCCTCTGGAATGGACTGAGACATCTAGGGGACTCTTGCAATGGTGGCACGACCCTGGAGTTCCTCTCGCCGTTCCTGTTGAGAGGGCCTCCTCTTGAGATGCGACGGGAACGTCGGGAACCCTTTCCCGACGAAGCAGGGAAAGGATCCCTCATCTCGAGCTACGAGGCGGAAACGGGGCTCCTCTGGATGTGGGCGGGACCCTCGTGTTTCCTCTCGAGTGGAGACGGGTATGTCGGGGAACTTCTTGATTAACACCAAGGGTGTGAAGGACCCTTCCGAAGTTCCAGACGGGAGGTGTGATCAGCCTCGAGACGCCTCAGCGGAAATGGGCCTCATCTCGCCTGGAGGGGAGAACCTCCTGGATTTTCTCGAGTTGCGGCAGGTCTTCTCGACTTACGACGGGGACCTTAGGGACCCGCTCTGGTGGCCTCAGGAAACTCCAGGCCCCGTGCGAGTTGCTAGGGGACCTCTCGGGATTCCTCTGCCGTCCATGCCGGGGCCTCAGTCCTTGTGTGGAGTCGGGGCCGGAACCTGAGGATTCCTCTCCAGTGTTGCCATGGATCTTGGGGTGCTTCTGAGTCTCCCCAGGGGAGTCAGGCCTCGTCTCGAGTGGGGGCATGCACGTGCGCATTCCTCCCGAGTTGCAGCAGTAGTGTCACGCTTCCTGTCACGTGGATCAAGGCATCTGTGGCTTTCCCTCGAGGCTGTCCCTCGAGTCTTTCCCACGAGGCTTTCCCACAGGGCTGTGCCATGTGCCAGCTTGGTGAGAGTCGATCCTTGGCGTGAAAGACGAGCAGGTGAAGGGAAAAGAGGTTCCTCTGGAATGGACTGAGACATCTGGGGGACTCTTGGAATGGTGGCATGACCCTGGAGTTCCTCTCCCCGTTCCTGTGGAGAGGGCCTCCTCTTGAGATTCGAAGGGAACGCCGGGAACCCTTTCTCGACGAAGCAGGGAAAGGATCCCTCATCTCGAGCTACGAGGCGGAAACGGGGCTCCTCTGGATGTGGTCGTGACCCTCGTCTTTCCTCTCGAGTGGAGACGTGTATGTCGGGGAACTTCTTGATTTGCACCAAGGGTGTGAAGCACACTTTCGAAGTTCCAGAGGTGAGGTGTGATCAGTCTCGAGACGCCTCAGCGGAAATGGGCCTCATCTCGCCTGGAGGGGACAAACTCCTGGATTTTCTCGAGTTGCGGCAGGTCTTCTCGAGTTACGACGGGGACCTCAGGGACCCGCTCTGGTGGCCTCAGGAAAGGCCAGTCCCCATACGAGTTGCTGGGGACCTCTCGGAATTCCTCTCCCGTCCATGCCGGGGCCTCAGTCCTTGTTTGGAGTCGGGGCCGGAACCTGAGGATTCCTCTCCAGTGTTGCCATGGATCTTGGGGTGCTTCTGAGTCTCCCCAGGGGAGTCAGGCCTCGTCTCGAGTGGGGGCATGCACGTGCGCTTTCCTCCCGAGCTGCAGCAGTAGTGTCACGCTTCCTGTCACGTGGAATAAGGGATCTGTGGCTTTCCCTCGAGGCTGTCCCTCGAGGCTTCCCAAGAGGCTTTCCCACAGGGCTGTGCCACGTGCCACCTTGGTGTGAGTCGATCCTCGGCGTGAAAGACGAGCCTGTGAAGGGAAAAGAGGTTCCTCTGGAATGGACTGAGACATCTGGGGGACTCGTGGAATGGTGGCACGACCCTGGAGTTCCTCTCGCCGTTCCTGTTGAGAGGGCCTCCTCTTGAGATGCGACGGGAACGCCGGGAACTCTTTCCCGACGAAGCAGGGAAAGGATCCCTCATCTCGAGCTACGAGGCGGAAACGGGGCTCCTCTGGATGTGGGCGGGACCCTTGTGATTCCTCTCGAGTGGAGACGGGTATGTCGGGGAACTTCTTGATTTGCACCAAGGGTGTGAAGGACCCTTTCGAAGTTCCAGAGGTGAGGTGTGATCAGCCTCGAGACGCCTCAGCGTAAATGGGCCTCAACTCGCCTGGAGGGGAGAACCTCCTGGATTTTCTCGAGTTGCGGCAGGTCTTCTCGAGTTACGACGGGGACCTCAGGGACCCGCTCTGGTGGCCTCAGGAAAGGCCAGTCCCCATGCGAGTTGCTGGGGACCTCTCGGGATTCCTCTCCCGTCCATGCCGTGGCCTCAGTCCTTGTTTGGAGTCGGGGCCGGAACCTGAGGATTCCTCTCCAGTGTTGCCATGGATCTTGGGGTGCTTCTGAGTCTCCCCAGGGGAGTCAGGCCTCGTCTCGAGTGGGGGCATGCACGTGCGCTTTCCTCCCGAGCTGCAGCAGTAGTGTCACGCTTCCTGTCACATGGAATAAGGGATCAGTGGCTTTCCCTCGAGGCTGTCCCTCGAGGCTTTCCCAGGAGGCTTTCCCACAGGGCTGTGCCACGTGCCACCTTGGTGTGAGTCGATCCTCGGCGTGAAAGACGAGCCTGTGAAGGGAAAAGAGGTTCCTCTGGAATGGACTGAGACATCTGGGGGACTCTTGCAACGGTGGAACGACCCTGGAGTTCCTCTCGCGGTTCCTGTTGAGATGGCCTCCTCTTGAGATGCGACGGGAACGCCGGGAACTCTTTCCCGACGAAGCATGGAAATGATCCCTCATCTCCAGCTACGAGGCGGAAACGGGGCTCCACTGGATGTGGTCGGGATCCTCGTGTTTCCTCTCGAGTGGAGACGGGTATGTCGGCGAACTTCTTGATTTGCACCAAGGGTGTGAAGGACCCTTTCGAAGTTCCAGAGGGGAGGTGTGATCAGCCTCGAGACGCCTCAGCTAAAATCGGCCTCATCTCGCCTGGAGGGGAGAACCTCCTGGATTTTCTCGAGTTGCGGCAGGTCTTCTCGAGTTACGACGGGGACCTCAGGGACCCGCTCTGGTGGCCTCATGAAAGGCCAGTCCCCATGCGAGTTGCTGGGGGACCTCTCGGGATTCCTCTCCCGTCCATGCCGGGGCCTCAGTCCTTGTGTGGAGTCGGGGCCGGAACCTGAGGATTCCTCTCCAGTGTTGCCATGGATCTTGGGGTGCTTCTGAGTCTCCCCAGGGGAGTCAGGCCTCGTCTCGAGTGGGGGTATGCACGTGCGATTTCCTCCCGAGCAGCAGCAGTAGTGTCACGCTTCCTGTCACGTGGATCAAGGGATCTGTGGCTTTCCCTCGAGGCTGTCCCTCGACGCTTTCCCACGAGGCTTTCCCACAGGGCTGTGCCACGTGCCACCTTGGTGTGAGTCGATCCTCGGCGTGAAAGACGAGCCGGTGAAGGGAAAAGAGGTTCCTCTGGAATGGACTGAGACATCTAGGGGACTCTTGCAATGGTGGCACGACCCTGGAGTTCCTCTCGCCGTTCCTGTTGAGAGGGCCTCCTCTTGAGATGCGACGGGAACGTCGGGAACCCTTTCCCGACGAAGCAGGGAAAGGATCCCTCATCTCGAGCTACGAGGCGGAAACGGGGCTCCTCTGGATGTGGGCGGGACCCTCGTGTTTCCTCTCGAGTGGAGACGGGTATGTCGGGGAACTTCTTGATTAACACCAAGGGTGTGAAGGACCCTTCCGAAGTTCCAGACGGGAGGTGTGATCAGCCTCGAGACGCCTCAGCGGAAATGGGCCTCATCTCGCCTGGAGGGGAGAACCTCCTGGATTTTCTCGAGTTGCGGCAGGTCTTCTCGAGTTACGACGGGGACCTCAGGGACCCGCTCTGGTGGCCTCAGGAAACTCCAGGCCCCGTGCGAGTTGCTAGGGGACCTCTCGGGATTCCTCTGCCGTCCATGCCGGGGCCTCAGTCCTTGTGTGGAGTCGGGGCCGGAACCTGAGGATTCCTCTCCAGTGTTGCCATGGATCTTGGGGTGCTTCTGAGTCTCCCCAGGGGAGTCAGGCCTCGTCTCGAGTGGGGGCATGCACGTGCGCATTCCTCCCGAGTTGCAGCAGTAGTGTCACGCTTCCTGTCACGTGGATCAAGGCATCTGTGGCTTTCCCTCGAGGCTGTCCCTCGAGTCTTTCCCACGAGGCTTTCCCACAGGGCTGTGCCATGTGCCAGCTTGGTGAGAGTCGATCCTTGGCGTGAAAGACGAGCAGGTGAAGGGAAAAGAGGTTCCTCTGGAATGGACTGAGACATCTGGGGGACTCTTGGAATGGTGGCATGACCCTGGAGTTCCTCTCCCCGTTCCTGTGGAGAGGGCCTCCTCTTGAGATTCGAAGGGAACGCCGGGAACCCTTTCTCGACGAAGAAGGGAAAGGATCCCTCATCTCGAGCTACGAGGCGGAAACGGGGCTCCTCTGGATGTGGTCGTGACCCTCGTCTTTCCTCTCGAGTGGAGACGTGTATGTCGGGGAACTTCTTGATTTGCACCAAGGGTGTGAAGGACACTTTCGAAGTTCCAGAGGTGAGGTGTGATCAGTCTCGAGACGCCTCAGCGGAAATGGGCCTCATCTCGCCTGGAGGGGACAACCTCCTGGATTTTCTCGAGTTGCGGCAGGTCTTCTCGAGTTACGACGGGGACCTCAGGGACCCGCTCTGGTGGCCTCAGGAAAGGCCAGTCCCCATGCGAGTTGCTGGGGACCTCTCGGAATTCCTCTCCCGTCCATGCCGGGGCCTCAGTCCTTGTTTGGAGTCGGGGCCGGAACCTGAGGATTCCTCTCCAGTGTTGCCATGGATCTTGGGGTGCTTCTGAGTCTCCCCAGGGGAGTCAGGCCTCGTCTCGAGTGGGGGCATGCACGTGCGCTTTCCTCCCGAGCTGCAGCAGTAGTGTCACGCTTCCTGTCACGTGGAATAAGGGATCTGTGGCTTTCCCTCGAGGCTGTCCCTCGAGGCTTCCCAAGAGGCTTTCCCACAGGGCTGTGCCACGTGCCACCTTGGTGTGAGTCGATCCTCGGCGTGAAAGACGAGCCTGTGAAGGGAAAAGAGGTTCCTCTGGAATGGACTGAGACATCTGGGGGACTCGTGGAATGGTGGCACGACCCTGGAGTTCCTCTCGCCGTTCCTGTTGAGAGGGCCTCCTCTTGAGATGCGACGGGAACGCCGGGAACTCTTTCCCGACGAAGCAGGGAAAGGATCCCTCATCTCGAGCTACGAGGCGGTAACGGGGCTCCTCTGGATGTGGGCGGGACCCCCGTGATTCCTCTCGAGTGGAGACGGCTAGGTCGGGGAACTTCTTGATTTGCACCAAGGGTGTGAAGGACCCTTTCGAAGTTCCAGAGGGGATGTGTGATCAGCCTCGAGACGCCTCAGCGGAAAGGGGCCTCATCTGGCCTGGAGGGGAGAACCTCCTGGATTTTCTCGAGTTGCGGCAGGTCTTCTCGAGTTACGACGGGGACCTCAGGGACCCGCTCTGGTGGCCTCAGGAAAGGCCAGTCCCCATGCGAGTTGCTAGGGGACCTCTTGGGATTCCTCTCCCGTCCATGCCGGGGCCTCAGTCCTTCTGTGGAGTCGGGGCCGGAACCTGAGGATTCCTCTCCAGTGTTGCCATGGATCTTGGGGTGCTTCTGAGTCTCCCCAGGGGAGTCAGGCCTCGTCTCGAGTGGGGGCTTGCACGTGCGCTTTCCTCCCGAGCTGCAGCAGTAGTGTCACGCTTCCTGTCACGTGGATCAAGGGATCTGTGGCTTTCCCTCGAGGCTGTCCCTCGAGGCTTTCCCACGAGGCTTTCCCACAGGGCTGTGCCACGTGCCACCTTGGTGTGAGTCGATCCTCGGCGTGAAAGACGAGCCGGAGTAGGGAAAAGAGGTTCCTCTGGTATAGACTGAGACATCTGGGGGACTCTTGCAACGGTGGAACGACCCTGGAGTTCCTCTCGCGGTTCCTGTTGAGATCGCCTCCTCTTGAGATGCGACGGGAACGCCGGGAACTCTTTCCCGACGAAGCAGGGAAAGGATCCCTCATCTCCAGCTACGAGGCGGAAACGGGGCTCCTCTGGATGTGGGCGGGACCCTCGTGTTTCCTCTCGAGTGGAGACGGGTATGTCGGGGAACTTCTTGATTAGCACCAAGGGTGTGAAGGACCCTTCCGAAGTTCCAGAGGGGAGGTGTGATCAGCCTCGAGACGCCTCAGCGGAAATGGGCCTCATCTCGCCTGGAGGGGAGAACCTCCTGGATTTTCTCGAGTTGCGGCAGGTCTTCTCGAGTTACGACGGGGACCTCAGGGACCCGCTCTGGTGGCCTCATGAAAGGCCAGTCCCCATGCGAGTTGCTGGGGGACCTCTCGGGATTCCTCTCCCGTCCATGCCGGGGCCTCAGTCCTTGTGTGGAGTCGGGGCCGGAACCTGAGGATTCCTCTCCAGTGTTGCCATGGATCTTGGGGTGCTTCTGAGTCTCCCCAGGGGAGTCAGGCCTCGTCTCGAGTGGGGGTATGCACGTGCGATTTCCTCCCGAGCAGCAGCAGTAGTGTCACGCTTCCTGTCACGTGGATCAAGGGATCTGTGGCTTTCCCTCGAGGCTGTCCCTCGACGCTTTCCCACGAGGCTTTCCCACAGGGCTGTGCCACGTGCCACCTTGGTGTGAGTCGATCCTCGGCGTGAAAGACGAGCCGGTGAAGGGAAAAGAGGTTCCTCTGGAATGGACTGAGACATCTAGGGGTCTCTTGCAATGGTGGCACGACCCTGGACTTCCTCTCGCCGTTCCTGTTGAGAGGGCCTCCTCTTGAGATGCGACGGGAACGTCGGGAACCCTTTCCCGACGAAGCAGGGAAAGGATCCCTCATCTCGAGCTACGAGGCGGAAACGGGGCTCCTCTGGATGTGGGCGGGACCCTCGTGTTTCCTCTCGAGTGGAGACGGGTATGTCGGGGAACTTCTTGATTAACACCAAGGGTGTGAAGGACCCTTCCGAAGTTCCAGACGGGAGGTGTGATCAGCCTCGAGACGCCTCAGCGGAAATGGGCCTCATCTCGCCTGGAGGGGAGAACCTCCTGGATTTTCTCGAGTTGCGGCAGGTCTTCTCGAGTTACGACGGGGACCTCAGGGACCCGCTCTGGTGGCCTCAGGAAACTCCAGGCCCCGTGCGAGTTGCTAGGGGACCTCTCGGGATTCCTCTGCCGTCCATGCCGGGGCCTCAGTCCTTGTGTGGAGTCGGGGCCGGAACCTGAGGATTCCTCTCCAGTGTTGCCATGGATCTTGGGGTGCTTCTGAGTCTCCCCAGGGGAGTCAGGCCTCGTCTCGAGTGGGGGCATGCACGTGCGCATTCCTCCCGAGTTGCAGCAGTAGTGTCACGCTTCCTGTCACGTGGATCAAGGCATCTGTGGCTTTCCCTCGAGGCTGTCCCTCGAGTCTTTCCCACGAGGCTTTCCCACAGGGCTGTGCCATGTGCCAGCTTGGTGAGAGTCGATCCTTGGCGTGAAAGACGAGCAGGTGAAGGGAAAAGAGGTTCCTCTGGAATGGACTGAGACATCTGGGGGACTCTTGGAATGGTGGCATGACCCTGGAGTTCCTCTCCCCGTTCCTGTGGAGAGGGCCTCCTCTTGAGATTCGAAGGGAACGCCGGGAACCCTTTCTCGACGAAGAAGGGAAAGGATCCCTCATCTCGAGCTACGAGGCGGAAACGGGGCTCCTCTGGATGTGGTCGTCACCCTCGTCTTTCCTCTCGAGTGGAGACGTGTATGTCGGGGAACTTCTTGATTTGCACCAAGGGTGTGAAGGACACTTTCGAAGTTCCAGAGGTGAGGTGTGATCAGTCTCGAGACGCCTCAGCGGAAATGGGCCTCATCTCGCCTGGAGGGGACAACCTCCTGGATTTTCTCGAGTTGCGGCAGGTCTTCTCGAGTTACGACGGGGACCTCAGGGACCCGCTCTGGTGGCCTCAGGAAAGGCCAGTCCCCATGCGAGTTGCTGGGGACCTCTCGGAATTCCTCTCCCGTCCATGCCGGGGCCTCAGTCCTTGTTTGGAGTCGGGGCCGGAACCTGAGGATTCCTCTCCAGTGTTGCCATGGATCTTGGGGTGCTTCTGAGTCTCCCCAGGGGAGTCAGGCCTCGTCTCGAGTGGGGGCATGCACGTGCGCTTTCCTCCCGAGCTGCAGCAGTAGTGTCACGCTTCCTGTCACGTGGAATAAGGGATCTGTGGCTTTCCCTCGAGGCTGTCCCTCGAGGCTTCCCAAGAGGCTTTCCCACAGGGCTGTGCCACGTGCCACCTTGGTGTGAGTCGATCCTCGGCGTGAAAGACGAGCCTGTGAAGGGAAAAGAGGTTCCTCTGGAATGGACTGAGACATCTGGGGGACTCGTGGAATGGTGGCACGACCCTGGAGTTCCTCTCGCCGTTCCTGTTGAGAGGGCCTCCTCTTGAGATGCGACGGGAACGCCGGGAACTCTTTCCCGACGAAGCAGGGAAAGGATCCCTCATCTCGAGCTACGAGGCGGTAACGGGGCTCCTCTGGATGTGGGCGGGACCCCCGTGATTCCTCTCGAGTGGAGACGGCTAGGTCGGGGAACTTCTTGATTTGCACCAAGGGTGTGAAGGACCCTTTCGAAGTTCCAGAGGGGATGTGTGATCAGCCTCGAGACGCCTCAGCGGAAAGGGGCCTCATCTGGCCTGGAGGGGAGAACCTCCTGGATTTTCTCGAGTTGCGGCAGGTCTTCTCGAGTTACGACGGGGACCTCAGGGACCCGCTCTGGTGGCCTCAGGAAAGGCCAGTCCCCATGCGAGTTGCTAGGGGACCTCTTGGGATTCCTCTCCCGTCCATGCCGGGGCCTCAGTCCTTCTGTGGAGTCGGGGCCGGAACCTGAGGATTCCTCTCCAGTGTTGCCATGGATCTTGGGGTGCTTCTGAGTCTCCCCAGGGGAGTCAGGCCTCGTCTCGAGTGGGGGCTTGCACGTGCGCTTTCCTCCCGAGCTGCAGCAGTAGTGTCACGCTTCCTGTCACGTGGATCAAGGGATCTGTGGCTTTCCCTCGAGGCTGTCCCTCGAGGCTTTCCCACGAGGCTTTCCCACAGGGCTGTGCCACGTGCCACCTTGGTGTGAGTCGATCCTCGGCGTGAAAGACGAGCCGGAGTAGGGAAAAGAGGTTCCTCTGGTATAGACTGAGACATCTGGGGGACTCTTGCAACGGTGGAACGACCCTGGAGTTCCTCTCGCGGTTCCTGTTGAGATCGCCTCCTCTTGAGATGCGACGGGAACGCCGGGAACTCTTTCCCGACGAAGCAGGGAAAGGATCCCTCATCTCCAGCTACGAGGCGGAAACGGGGCTCCTCTGGATGTGGGCGGGACCCTCGTGTTTCCTCTCGAGTGGAGACGGGTATGTCGGGGAACTTCTTGATTAGCACCAAGGGTGTGAAGGACCCTTCCGAAGTTCCAGAGGGGAGGTGTGATCAGCCTCGAGACGCCTCAGCGGAAATGGGCCTCATCTCGCCTGGAGGGGAGAACCTCCTGGATTTTCTCGAGTTGCGGCAGGTCTTCTCGAGTTACGACGGGGACCTCAGGGACCCGCTCTGGTGGCCTCAGGAAAGGCCAGTCCCCATGCGAGTTGCTAGGGGACCACTCGGGATTCCTCTCCCGTCCATGCCGGGGCCTCAGTCCTTGTGTGGAGTCGGGGCCGGAACCTGAGGATTCCTCTCCAGTGTTGCCATGGATCATGGGGTGCTTCTGAGTCTCCCCAGGGGAGTCAGGCCTCGTCTCGAGTGGGGGCATGCCCGTGCGCTTTCCTCCCGAGCTGCAGCAGTAGTGTCACGCTTCCTGTCACGTGGATCAAGGGATCTGTGGCTTTCCCTCGAGGCTGTCCCTCTAGGCTTTCCCACGAGGCTTTCCCACAGGGCTGTGCCACGTGCTACCTTGGTGTGAGTCGTACCTCGGCGTGAAAGACGAGCCGGTGTAGGGAAAAGAGGTTCCTCTGGAATGGACTGAGACATCTGGGGGACTCTTGGAATGGTGGCACGACCCTGGAGTTCCTCTCGCCGTTCCTGTTGAGAGGGCCTCCTCTTGAGATGTGACGGGAACGCCGGGAACTCTTTCCCGACGAAGCAGGGAAAGGATCCCTCATCTCGAGCTACGAGGCGGAAACGGGGCTCCTCTGGATGTGGGCGGGACCCTCGTGTTTCCTCTCGAGTGGAGACGGGTATGTCGGGGAACTTCTTGATTTGCACCAAGGGTGTGAAGGACCCTTTCGAAGTTCCAGAGGGCAGGTGTTATCAGCCTCAAGACGCCTCAGCGGAAAGGGGCCTCATCTAGCCTGGAGGGGGGAACCTCCTGGATTTTCTCGAGTTGCGGCAGGTCTTCTCGAGTTACGACGGGGACCTCAGGGACCCGCTCTGGTGGCCTCAGGAAAGGCCAGTCCACATGCGAGTTGCTAGGGGACCTCTCGGGATTCCTCTCCCGTCCGTGCCGGGGCCTCAGTCCTTGTGTGGAGTCGGGGCCAGAACCTGAGGATTCCTCTCCAGTGTTGCCATGGATCTTGGGGTGCTTCTGAGTCTCCCCAGGGGAGTCAGGCCTCATCCCGAGTGGGGGCATGCACGTGCGCTTTCCTCCCGAGCTGCAGCAGTAGTGTCACGCTTCCTGTCACGTGGATCAAGGCATCTGTGGCTTTCCCACGAGGCTTTCTCTCAGGGCTGTGCCACGTGCCACCTTGGTGTGAGTCGTACCACGGCGTGAAAGACGAGCCGGTGTAGGGAAAAGAGTTTCCTCTGGTATGGACTGAGACATCTGGGGGACTCTTGGAATGGTGGCACGACCCTGGAATTCCTCTCGCCGTTCCTGTTGAGAGGGCCTCCTCTTGAGATGCGACGGGAACGCCGGGAAATCTTTCCCGACGAAGCAGGGAATGGATCTCTCATCTCGAGCTACGAGGCGGAAACGGGGCTCCACTGGATGTGGTCAGGATCCTCGTGTTTCCTCTCGAGTGGAGACGTGTATGTCAGGGAACTTCTTGATTTGCACCAATGGTGTGAAGGACCCTTTCGAAGTTCCAGAGGTGAGGTGTGATCAGCCTCGAGACGCCTCAGCGGAAATGGGCCTCATCTCGCCTGGAGGGGACAACCTCCTGGATTTTCTCGAGTTGCGGCAGGTCTTCTCGAGTTACGACGGGGACCTCAGGGACCCGCTCTGGTGGCCTCAGGAAAGGCCAGTCCCCATGCGAGTTGCTGGGGACCTCTCGGAATTCCTCTCCCGTCCATGCCGGGGCCTCAGTCCTTGTTTGGAGTCGGGGCCGGAACCTGAGGATTCCTCTCCAGTGTTGCCATGGATCTTGGGGTGCTTCTGAGTCTCCCCAGGGGAGTCAGGCCTCGTCTCGAGTGGGGGCTTGCACGTGCGCTTTCCTCCCGAGCTGCAGCAGTAGTGTCACGCTTCCTGTCACGTGGATCAAGGGATCTGTGGCTTTCCCTCGAGGCTGTCCCTCGAGGCTTTCCCACGAGGCTTTCCCACAGGGCTGTGCCACGTGCCACCTTGGTGTGAGTCGATCCTCGGCGTGAAAGACGAGCCGGAGTAGGGAAAAGAGGTTCCTCTGGTATAGACTGAGACATCTGGGGGACTCTTGCAACGGTGGAATGACCCTGGAGTTCCTCTCGCGTTTCCTGTTGAGATCGCCTCCTCTTGAGATGCGACGGGAACGCCGGGAACTCTTTCCCGACGAAGCAGGGAAAGGATCCCTCATCTCCAGCTACGAGGCGCAAACGGGGCTCCTCTGGATGTGGGCGGGACCCTCGTGTTTCCTCTCGAGTGGAGACGGGTATGTCGGGGAACTTCTTGATTAGCACCAAGGGTGTGAAGGACCCTTCCGAAGTTCCAGAGGGGAGGTGTGATCAGCCTCGAGACGCCTCAGCGGAAAGGGGCCTCATCTGGCCTGGAGGAGAGAACCTCCTGGATTTTCTCGAGTTGCGGCAGGTCTTCTCGAGTTACGACGGGGACCTCAGGGACCCGCTCTGGTGGCCTCAGGAAAGGCCAGTCCCCATGCGAGTTGCTAGGGGACCTCTTGGGATTCCTCTCCCGTCCATGCCGGGGCCTCAGTCCTTCTGTGGAGTCGGGGCCGGAACCTGAGGATTCCTCTCCAGTGTTGCCATGGATCTTGGGGTGCTTCTGAGTCTCCCCAGGGGAGTCAGGCCTCGTCTCGAGTGGGGGCTTGCACGTGCGCTTTCCTCCCGAGCTGCAGCAGTAGTGTCACGCTTCCTGTCACGTGGATCAAGGGATCTGTGGCTTTCCCTCGAGGCTGTCCCTCGAGGCTTTCCCACGAGGCTTTCCCACAGGGCAGTGCCACGTGCTACCTTGGTGTGAGTCGTACCTCGGCGTGAAAGACGAGCCGGTGTAGGGAAAAGAGGTTCCTCTGGAATGGACTGAGACATCTGGGGGACTCTTGGAATGGTGGCACGACCCTGGAGTTCCTCTCGCCGTTCCTGTTGAGAGGGCCTCCTCTTGAGATGTGACGGGAACGACGGGAACTCTTTCCCGACGAAGCAGGGAAAGGATCCCTCATCTCGAGCTACGAGGCGGAAACGGGGCTCCTCTGGATGTGGGCGGGACCCTCGTGTTTCCTCTCGAGTGGAGACGGGTATGTCGGGGAACTTCTTGATTTGCACCAAGGGTGTGAAGGACCCTCTCGAAGTTCCAGAGGGCAGGTGTTATCAGCCTCAAGACGCCTCAGCGGAAAGGGGCCTCATCTAGCCTGGAGGGGGGAACCTCCTGGATTTTCTCGAGTTGCGGCAGGTCTTCTCGAGTTACGACGGGGACCTCAGGGACCCGCTCTGGTGGCCTCAGGAAAGGCCAGTCCCCATGCGAGTTGCTAGGGCACCTCTCGGGATTCCTCTCCCGTACGTGCGGGGGCCTCAGTCCTTGTGTGGAGTCGGGGCCGGAACCTGAGGATTCCTCTCCAGTGTTGCCATGGATCTTGGGGTGCTTCTGAGTCTCCCCAGGGGAGTCAGGCCTCGTCTCGAGTGGGGGCATGCACGTGCGCTTTCCTCCCGAGCTGCAGCAGTAGTGTCACGCTTCCTGTCACGTGGATCAAGGGATCTGTGGCTTTCCCTCGAGGCTGTCCCTCGAGGCTTTCCCACGAGGCTTTCCCACAGGGCTGTGCCACGTGCCACCTTGGTGTGAGTCGATCCTCGGCGTGAAAGACGAGCCGGAGTAGGGAAAAGAGGTTCCTCTGGTATAGACTGAGACATCTGGGGGACTCTTGCAACGGTGGAATGACCCTGGAGTTCCTCTCGCGTTTCCTGTTGAGATCGCCTCCTCTTGAGATGCGACGGGAACGCCGGGAACTCTTTCCCGACGAAGCAGGGAAAGGATCCCTCATCTCCAGCTACGAGGCGCAAACGGGGCTCCTCTGGATGTGGGCGGGACCCTCGTGTTTCCTCTCGAGTGGAGACGGGTATGTCGGGGAACTTCTTGATTAGCACCAAGGGTGTGAAGGACCCTTCCGAAGTTCCAGAGGGGAGGTGTGATCAGCCTCGAGACGCCTCAGCGGAAAGGGGCCTCATCTGGCCTGGAGGAGAGAACCTCCTGGATTTTCTCGAGTTGCGGCAGGTCTTCTCGAGTTACGACGGGGACCTCAGGGACCCGCTCTGGTGGCCTCAGGAAAGGCCAGTCCCCATGCGAGTTGCTAGGGGACCTCTTGGGATTCCTCTCCCGTCCATGCCGGGGCCTCAGTCCTTCTGTGGAGTCGGGGCTGGAACCTGAGGATTCCTCTCCAGTGTTGCCATGGATCTTGGGGTGCTTCTGAGTCTCCCCAGGGGAGTCAGGCCTCGTCTCGAGTGGGGGCTTGCACGTGCGCTTTCCTCCCGAGCTGCAGCAGTAGTGTCACGCTTCCTGTCACGTGGATCAAGGGATCTGTGGCTTTCCCTCGAGGCTGTCCCTCGAGGCTTTCCCACGAGGCTTTCCCACAGGGCTGTGCCACGTGCTACCTTGGTGTGAGTCGTACCTCGGCGTGAAAGACGAGCCGGTGTAGGGAAAAGAGGTTCCTCTGGAATGGACTGAGACATCTGGGGGACTCTTGGAATGGTGGCACGACCCTGGAGTTCCTCTCGCCGTTCCTGTTGAGAGGGCCTCCTCTTGAGATGTGACGGGAACGACGGGAACTCTTTCCCGACGAAGCAGGGAAAGGATCCCTCATCTCGAGCTACGAGGCGGAAACGGGGCTCCTCTGGATGTGGGCGGGACCCTCGTGTTTCCTCTCGAGTGGAGACGGGTATGTCGGGGAACTTCTTGATTTGCACCAAGGGTGTGAAGGACCCTCTCGAAGTTCCAGAGGGCAGGTGTTATCAGCCTCAAGACGCCTCAGCGGAAAGGGGCCTCATCTAGCCTGGAGGGGGGAACCTCCTGGATTTTCTCGAGTTGCGGCAGGTCTTCTCGAGTTACGACGGGGACCTCAGGGACCCGCTCTGGTGGCCTCAGGAAAGGCCAGTCCCCATGCGAGTTGCTAGGGCACCTCTCGGGATTCCTCTCCCGTACGTGCGGGGGCCTCAGTCCTTGTGTGGAGTCGGGGCCGGAACCTGAGGATTCCTCTCCAGTGTTGCCATGGATCTTGGGGTGCTTCTGAGTCTCCCCAGGGGAGTCAGGCCTCATCCCGAGTGGGGGCATGCACGTGCGCTTTCCTCCCGAGCTGCAGCAGTAGTGTCACGCTTCCTGTCACGTGGATCAAGGCATCTGTGGCTTTCCCACGAGGCTTTCTCACAGGGCTGTGCCACGTGCCACCTTGGTGTGAGTCGTACCACGGCGTGAAAGACGAGCCGGTGTAGGGAAAAGAGTTTCCTCTGGTATGGACTGAGACATCTGGGGGACTCTTGCAATGGTGGCACGACCCTGGAATTCCTCTCGCCGTTCCTGTTGAGAGGGCCTCCTCTTGAGATGCGACGGGAACGCCGGGAACTCTTTCCCGACGAAGCAGGGAATGGATCTCTCATCTCGAGCTACGAGGCGGAAACGGGGCTCCACTGGATGTGGTCAGGATCCTCGTGTTTCCTCTCGAGTGGAGACGTGTATGTCAGGGAACTTCTTGATTTGCACCAAGGGTGTGAAGGACCCTTTCGAAGTTCCAGAGGTGAGGTGTGATCAGCCTCGAGACGCCTCAGCGGAAAGGGGCCTCATCTCGCCTGGAGGGGAGAACCTCCTGGATTTTCTCGAGTTGCGGCAGGTCTTCTCGAGTTACGACGGGGACCTCAGGGACCCGCTCTGGTGGCCTCAGGAAAGGCCAGTCCCCATGCGAGTTGCTATGGGACCTCTCGGGATTCCTCTCCCGTCCATGCCGTGGCCTCAGTCCTTGTGTGGAGTCGGGGCCGGAAACTGAGGATTCCTCTCCAGTGTTGCCATGGATCTTGGGGTGCTTCTGAGTCTCCCCAGGGGAGTCAGGCCTCGTCTCGAGTCGGGGCATGCACGTGCGCTTTCCTCCCGAGCTGCAGCAGTAGTGTCACGCTTCCTGTCACGTGGATCAAGGGATCTGTGGCTTTCCCTCGAGGCTGTCCCTCGAGGCTTTCCCACGAGGCTTTCCCACAGGGCTGTGCCACGTGCCACTTTGGTGTGAGTCGATCCTTGGCGTGAAAGACGAGCCAGTGAAGGGAAAAGAGGTTCCTCTAGAATGGACTGAGATATCTGGGGGACTCTTGCAATGGTGGCACGACCCTGGAGTTCCTCTCGCCGTTCCTGTTGAGAGGGCCTCCTCTTGAGATGTGACGGGAACGCCGGGAACTCTTTCCCGACGAAGCAGGGAAAGGATCCCTCATCTCGAGCTACGAGGCGGAAACGGGGCTCCTCTGGATGTGGGCGGGACCCTCGTGTTTCCTCTCGAGTGGAGACGGGTATGTCGGGGAACTTCTTGATTTGCACCAAGGGTGTGAAGGACCCTTTCGAAGTTCCAGAGGGCAGGTGTTATCAGCCTCAAGACGCCTCAGCGGAAAGGGGCCTCATCTAGCCTGGAGGGGGGAACCTCCTGGATTTTCTCGAGTTGCGGCAGGTCTTCTCGAGTTACGACGGGGACCTCAGGGACCCGCTCTGGTGGCCTCAGGAAAGGCCAGTCCACATGCGAGTTGCTAGGGGACCTCTCGGGATTCCTCTCCCGTCCGTGCCGGGGCCTCAGTCCTTGTGTGGAGTCGGGGCCAGAACCTGAGGATTCCTCTCCAGTGTTGCCATGGATCTTGGGGTGCTTCTGAGTCTCCCCAGGGGAGTCAGGCCTCATCCCGAGTGGGGGCATGCACGTGCGCTTTCCTCCCGAGCTGCAGCAGTAGTGTCACGCTTCCTGTCACGTGGATCAAGGCATCTGTGGCTTTCCCACGAGGCTTTCTCTCAGGGCTGTGCCACGTGCCACCTTGGTGTGAGTCGTACCACGGCGTGAAAGACGAGCCGGTGTAGGGAAAAGAGTTTCCTCTGGTATGGACTGAGACATCTGGGGGACTCTTGGAATGGTGGCACGACCCTGGAATTCCTCTCGCCGTTCCTGTTGAGAGGGCCTCCTCTTGAGATGCGACGGGAACGCCGGGAAATCTTTCCCGACGAAGCAGGGAATGGATCTCTCATCTCGAGCTACGAGGCGGAAACGGGGCTCCACTGGATGTGGTCAGGATCCTCGTGTTTCCTCTCGAGTGGAGACGTGTATGTCAGGGAACTTCTTGATTTGCACCAAGGGTGTGAAGGACCCTTTCGAAGTTCCAGAGGTGAGGTGTGATCAGCCTCGAGACGCCTCAGCGGAAATGGGCCTCATCTCGCCTGGAGGGGACAACCTCCTGGATTTTCTCGAGTTGCGGCAGGTCTTCTCGAGTTACGACGGGGACCTCAGGGACCCGCTCTGGTGGCCTCAGGAAAGGCCAGTCCCCATGCGAGTTGCTGGGGACCTCTCGGAATTCCTCTCCCGTCCATGCCGGGGCCTCAGTCCTTGTTTGGAGTCAGGGCCGGAACCTGAGGATTCCTCTCCAGTGTTGCCATGGATCTTGGGGTGCTTCTGAGTCTCCCCAGGGGAGTCAGGCCTCGTCTCGAGTGGGGGCTTGCACGTGCGCTTTCCTCCCGAGCTGCAGCAGTAGTGTCACGCTTCCTGTCACGTGGATCAAGGGATCTGTGGCTTTCCCTCGAGGCTGTCCCTCGAGGCTTTCCCACGAGGCTTTCCCACAGGGCTGTGCCACGTGCCACCTTGGTGTGAGTCGATCCTCGGCGTGAAAGACGAGCCGGAGTAGGGAAAAGAGGTTCCTCTGGTATAGACTGAGACATCTGGGGGACTCTTGCAACGGTGGAATGACCCTGGAGTTCCTCTCGCGTTTCCTGTTGAGATCGCCTCCTCTTGAGATGCGACGGGAACGCCGGGAACTCTTTCCCGACGAAGCAGGGAAAGGATCCCTCATCTCCAGCTACGAGGCGGAAACGGGGCTCCTCTGGATGTGGGCGGGACCCTCGTGTTTCCTCTCGAGTGGAGACGGGTATGTCGGGGAACTTCTTGATTAGCACCAAGGGTGTGAAGGACCCTTCCGAAGTTCCAGAGGGGAGGTGTGATCAGCCTCGAGACGCCTCAGCGGAAAGGGGCCTCATCTGGCCTGGAGGAGAGAACCTCCTGGATTTTCTCGAGTTGCGGCAGGTCTTCTCGAGTTACGACGGGGACCTCAGGGACCCGCTCTGGTGGCCTCAGGAAAGGCCAGTCCCCATGCGAGTTGCTAGGGGACCTCTTGGGATTCCTCTCCCGTCCATGCCGGGGCCTCAGTCCTTGTTTGGAGTCGGGGCCGGAACCTGAGGATTCCTCTCCAGTGTTGCCATGGATCTTGGGGTGCTTCTGAGTCTCCCCAGGGGAGTCAGGCCTCGTCTCGAGTGGGGGCTTGCACGTGCGCTTTCCTCCCGAGCTGCAGCAGTAGTGTCACGCTTCCTGTCACGTGGATCAAGGGATCTGTGGCTTTCCCTCGAGGCTGTCCCTCGAGGCTTTCCCACGAGGCTTTCCCACAGGGCAGTGCCACGTGCTACCTTGGTGTGAGTCGTACCTCGGCGTGAAAGACGAGCCGGTGTAGGGAAAAGAGGTTCCTCTGGAATGGACTGAGACATCTGGGGGACTCTTGGAATGGTGGCACGACCCTGGAGTTCCTCTCGCCGTTCCTGTTGAGAGGGCCTCCTCTTGAGATGTGACGGGAACGACGGGAACTCTTTCCCGACGAAGCAGGGAAAGGATCCCTCATCTCGAGCTACGAGGCGGAAACGGGGCTCCTCTGGATGTGGGCGGGACCCTCGTGTTTCCTCTCGAGTGGAGACGGGTATGTCGGGGAACTTCTTGATTTGCACCAAGGGTGTGAAGGACCCTCTCGAAGTTCCAGAGGGCAGGTGTTATCAGCCTCAAGACGCCTCAGCGGAAAGGGGCCTCATCTAGCCTGGAGGGGGGAACCTCCTGGATTTTCTCGAGTTGCGGCAGGTCTTCTCGAGTTACGACGGGGACCTCAGGGACCCGCTCTGGTGGCCTCAGGAAAGGCCAGTCCCCATGCGAGTTGCTAGGGCACCTCTCGGGATTCCTCTCCCGTACGTGCGGGGGCCTCAGTCCTTGTGTGGAGTCGGGGCCGGAACCTGAGGATTCCTCTCCAGTGTTGCCATGGATCTTGGGGTGCTTCTGAGTCTCCCCAGGGGAGTCAGGCCTCATCCCGAGTGGGGGCATGCACGTGCGCTTTCCTCCCGAGCTGCAGCAGTAGTGTCACGCTTCCTGTCACGTGGATCAAGGGATCTGTGGCTTTCCCTCGAGGCTGTCCCTCGAGGCTTTCCCACGAGGCTTTCCCACAGGGCTGTGCCACGTGCCACCTTGGTGTGAGTCGATCCTCGGCGTGAAAGACGAGCCGGAGTAGGGAAAAGAGGTTCCTCTGGTATAGACTGAGACATCTGGGGGACTCTTGCAACGGTGGAATGACCCTGGAGTTCCTCTCGCGTTTCCTGTTGAGATCGCCTCCTCTTGAGATGCGACGGGAACGCCGGGAACTCTTTCCCGACGAAGCAGGGAAAGGATCCCTCATCTCCAGCTACGAGGCGGAAACGGGGCTCCTCTGGATGTGGGCGGGACCCTCGTGTTTCCTCTCGAGTGGAGACGGGTATGTCGGGGAACTTCTTGATTAGCACCAAGGGTGTGAAGGACCCTTCCGAAGTTCCAGAGGGGAGGTGTGATCAGCCTCGAGACGCCTCAGCGGAAAGGGGCCTCATCTGGCCTGGAGGAGAGAACCTCCTGGATTTTCTCGAGTTGCGGCAGGTCTTCTCGAGTTACGACGGGGACCTCAGGGACCCGCTCTGGTGGCCTCAGGAAAGGCCAGTCCCCATGCGAGTTGCTAGGGGACCTCTTGGGATTCCTCTCCCGTCCATGCCGGGGCCTCAGTCCTTCTGTGGAGTCGGGGCCGGAACCTGAGGATTCCTCTCCAGTGTTGCCATGGATCTTGGGGTGCTTCTGAGTCTCCCCAGGGGAGTCAGGCCTCGTCTCGAGTGGGGGCTTGCACGTGCGCTTTCCTCCCGAGCTGCAGCAGTAGTGTCACGCTTCCTGTCACGTGGATCAAGGGATCTGTGGCTTTCCCTCGAGGCTGTCCCTCGAGGCTTTCCCACGAGGCTTTCCCACAGGGCTGTGCCACGTGCTACCTTGGTGTGAGTCGTACCTCGGCGTGAAAGACGAGCCGGTGTAGGGAAAAGAGGTTCCTCTGGAATGGACTGAGACATCTGGGGGACTCTTGGAATGGTGGCACGACCCTGGAGTTCCTCTCGCCGTTCCTGTTGAGAGGGCCTCCTCTTGAGATGTGACGGGAACGACGGGAACTCTTTCCCGACGAAGCAGGGAAAGGATCCCTCATCTCGAGCTACGAGGCGGAAACGGGGCTCCTCTGGATGTGGGCGGGACCCTCGTGTTTCCTCTCGAGTGGAGACGGGTATGTCGGGGAACTTCTTGATTTGCACCAAGGGTGTGAAGGACCCTCTCGAAGTTCCAGAGGGCAGGTGTTATCAGCCTCAAGACGCCTCAGCGGAAAGGGGCCTCATCTAGCCTGGAGGGGGGAACCTCCTGGATTTTCTCGAGTTGCGGCAGGTCTTCTCGAGTTACGACGGGGACCTCAGGGACCCGCTCTGGTGGCCTCAGGAAAGGCCAGTCCCCATGCGAGTTGCTAGGGCACCTCTCGGGATTCCTCTCCCGTACGTGCGGGGGCCTCAGTCCTTGTGTGGAGTCGGGGCCGGAACCTGAGGATTCCTCTCCAGTGTTGCCATGGATCTTGGGGTGCTTCTGAGTCTCCCCAGGGGAGTCAGGCCTCATCCCGAGTGGGGGCATGCACGTGCGCTTTCCTCCCGAGCTGCAGCAGTAGTGTCACGCTTCCTGTCACGTGGATCAAGGCATCTGTGGCTTTCCCACGAGGCTTTCTCACAGGGCTGTGCCACGTGCCACCTTGGTGTGAGTCGTACCACGGCGTGAAAGACGAGCCGGTGTAGGGAAAAGAGTTTCCTCTGGTATGGACTGAGACATCTGGGGGACTCTTGCAATGGTGGCACGACCCTGGAATTCCTCTCGCCGTTCCTGTTGAGAGGGCCTCCTCTTGAGATGCGACGGGAACGCCGGGAACTCTTTCCCGACGAAGCAGGGAATGGATCTCTCATCTCGAGCTACGAGGCGGAAACGGGGCTCCACTGGATGTGGTCAGGATCCTCGTGTTTCCTCTCGAGTGGAGACGTGTATGTCAGGGAACTTCTTGATTTGCACCAAGGGTGTGAAGGACCCTTTCGAAGTTCCAGAGGTGAGGTGTGATCAGCCTCGAGACGCCTCAGCGGAAAGGGGCCTCATCTCGCCTGGAGGGGAGAACCTCCTGGATTTTCTCGAGTTGCGGCAGGTCTTCTCGAGTTACGACGGGGACCTCAGGGACCCGCTCTGGTGGCCTCAGGAAAGGCCAGTCCCCATGCGAGTTGCTATGGGACCTCTCGGGATTCCTCTCCCGTCCATGCCGTGGCCTCAGTCCTTGTGTGGAGTCGGGGCCGGAAACTGAGGATTCCTCTCCAGTGTTGCCATGGATCTTGGGGTGCTTCTGAGTCTCCCCAGGGGAGTCAGGCCTCGTCTCGAGTCGGGGCATGCACGTGCGCTTTCCTCCCGAGCTGCATCAGTAGTGTCACGCTTCCTGTCACGTGGATCAAGGGATCTGTGGCTTTCCCTCGAGGCTGTCCCTCGAGGCTTTCCCACGAGGCTTTCCCACAGGGCTGTGCCACGTGCCACTTTGGTGTGAGTCGATCCTTGGCGTGAAAGACGAGCCAGTGAAGGGAAAAGAGGTTCCTCTAGAATGGACTGAGATATCTGGGGGACTCTTGCAATGGTGGCACGACCCTGGAGTTCCTCTCGCCGTTCCTGTTGAGAGGGCCTCCTCTTGAGATGTGACGGGAACGACGGGAACTCTTTCCCGACGAAGCAGGGAAAGGATCCCTCATCTCGAGCTACGAGGCGGAAACGGGGCTCCTCTGGATGTGGGCGGGACCCTCGTGTTTCCTCTCGAGTGGAGACGGGTATGTCGGGGAACTTCTTGATTTGCACCAAGGGTGTGAAGGACCCTCTCGAAGTTCCAGAGGGCAGGTGTTATCAGCCTCAAGACGCCTCAGCGGAAAGGGGCCTCATCTAGCCTGGAGGGGGGAACCTCCTGGATTTTCTCGAGTTGCGGCAGGTCTTCTCGAGTTACGACGGGGACCTCAGGGACCCGCTCTGGTGGCCTCAGGAAAGGCCAGTCCCCATGCGAGTTGCTAGGGCACCTCTCGGGATTCCTCTCCCGTACGTGCGGGGGCCTCAGTCCTTGTGTGGAGTCGGGGCCGGAACCTGAGGATTCCTCTCCAGTGTTGCCATGGATCTTGGGGTGCTTCTGAGTCTCCCCAGGGGAGTCAGGCCTCATCCCGAGTGGGGGCATGCACGTGCGCTTTCCTCCCGAGCTGCAGCAGTAGTGTCACGCTTCCTGTCACGTGGATCAAGGCATCTGTGGCTTTCCCACGAGGCTTTCTCACAGGGCTGTGCCACGTGCCACCTTGGTGTGAGTCGTACCACGGCGTGAAAGACAAGCCGGTGTAGGGAAAAGAGTTTCCTCTGGTATGGACTGAGACATCTGGGGGACTCTTGCAATGGTGGCACGACCCTGGAATTCCTCTCGCCGTTCCTGTTGAGAGGGCCTCCTCTTGAGATGCGACGGGAACGCCGGGAACTCTTTCCCGACGAAGCAGGGAATGGATCTCTCATCTCGAGCTACGAGGCGGAAACGGGGCTCCACTGGATGTGGTCAGGATCCTCGTGTTTCCTCTCGAGTGGAGACGTGTATGTCAGGGAACTTCTTGATTTGCACCAAGGGTGTGAAGGACCCTTTCGAAGTTCCAGAGGTGAGGTGTGATCAGCCTCGAGACGCCTCAGCGGAAAGGGGCCTCATCTCGCCTGGAGGGGAGAACCTCCTGGATTTTCTCGAGTTGCAGCAGGTCTTCTCGAGTTACGACGGGGACCTCAGGGACCCGCTCTGGTGGCCTCAGGAAAGGCCAGTCCCCATGCGAGTTGCTATGGGACCTCTCGGGATTCCTCTCCCGTCCATGCCGTGGCCTCAGTCCTTGTGTGGAGTCGGGGCCGGAAACTGAGGATTCCTCTCCAGTGTTGCCATGGATCTTGGGGTGCTTCTGAGTCTCCCCAGGGGAGTCAGGCCTCGTCTCGAGTCGGGGCATGCACGTGCGCTTTCCTCCCGAGCTGCATCAGTAGTGTCACGCTTCCTGTCACGTGGATCAAGGGATCTGTGGCTTTCCCTCGAGGCTGTCCCTCGAGGCTTTCCCACGAGGCTTTCCCACAGGGCTGTGCCACGTGCCACTTTGGTGTGAGTCGATCCTTGGCGTGAAAGACGAGCCAGTGAAGGGAAAAGAGGTTCCTCTAGAATGGACTGAGATATCTGGGGGACTCTTGCAATGGTGGCACGACCCTGGAGTTCCTCTCGCCGTTCCTGTTGAGAGGGCCTCCTCTTGAGATGCGACGGGAACGCCGGGAACTCTTTCCCGACGAAGCAGGGAAAGGATCCCTCATCTCGAGCTACGAGGCGGAAACGGGGCTGATCTGGATGTGGGCGGGACCCTCGTGTTTCCTCTCGAGTGGAGACGGGTATGTCGGGGAACTTCTTGATTTGCACCAAGGGTGTGAAGGACCCTTTCGAAGTTCCAGAGGTGAGGTGTGATCAGCCTCGAGACGCCTCAGTGGAAATGGGCCTCATCTCGTCTGGAGGGGAGTACCTCCTGGATTTTCTCGAGTTGCGGCAGGTCTTCTCGAGTTACGACGGGGACCTCAGGGACCCGCTCTAGTGGCCTCAGGAAAGGCCAGTCCCCATGCGAGTTGCTAGGGGACCTCTCGGGATTCCTCTCCCGTCCATGCCGGGGCCTCAGTCCTTGTGTGGAGTCGTGGCTGGAACCTGAAGATTCCTCTCCAGTGTTGCCATGGATCTTGGGGTGCTTCTGAGTCTCCCCAGGGGAGTCAGGCCTCGTCTCGAGTGGGGGCATGCACGTGCGCTTTCCTCCCGAGCTACAGCAGTAGTGTCACGCTTCCTGTCACGTGGATCAAGGGATCTGTGGCTTTCCCTCGAGGCTGTCCCTCGAGGCTTTCTCACGAGTCTTTCCCACAAGGCTGTGCCACGTGCCACCTTGGTGTGAGTCGATCCTCGGCGTGAAAGACGAGCCGGTGAAGGGAAAAGAGGTTCCTCTGGAATGGACTGAGACATCTGGGGGACTCTTGGAATGGTGGCACGACCCTGGAGTTCCTCTCGCCGTTCCTGTTGAAAGGGCCTCCTCTTGAGATGCGACGGGAACGCCGGGAACTCTTTCCCGACGAAACAGGGAAAGGATCCCTCATCTCGAGCTATGAGGCGGAAACGGGGCTCCACTGGATGTGGGCGGGACCCTCGTGATTCCTCTCGACTGGAGACGGGTATGTCGGGGAACTTCTTGATTTGCACCAAGGGTGTGAAGGACCCTTTCGAAGTTCCAGAGGGGAGGTGTGATCAGCCTCGAGACGCCTCAGCGGAAATGAGCCTCATCTCGCCTGGAGGGGAGAACCTCCTGGATTTTCTCGAGTTGCGGCAGGTCTTCTCGAGTTACGACGGGGACCTCAGGGACCCGCTCTGGTGGCCTCAGGAAAGGCCAGTCCCCATGCGAGTTGCTAGGGGACCTCTCGGGATTCCTCTCCCGTCCATGCCGGGGCCTCAGTCCTTGTGTGGAGTCGGGGCCGGAACCTGAGGATTCCTCTCCAGTGTTGCCATGGATCTTGGGGTGCTTCTGAGTCTCCCCAGGGGAGTCAGGCCTCGTCTCGAGTCGGGACATGCACGTGCGCTTTCCTCCCGAGCTGCAGCAGTAGTGTCACGGTTCCTGTCACGTGGATCAAGGGATCTGTGGCTTTCCCTCGAGGCTGTCCCTCGAGGCTTTCTCACGAGGCTTTCCCACAGGGCTGTGCCACGTGCCACCTTGCGGTGAGTCGATCCTCGGCGTGAAAGACGAGCCGGTGAAGGGAAAAGAGGTTCCTCTGGAATGGACTGAGACATCTGGGGGACTCTTGGAATGGTGGCACGACCCTGGAGTTCCTCTCGCCGTTCCTGTTGAAAGGGCCTCCTCTTGAGATGCGACGGGAAGGCCGGGAACTCTTTCCCGACGAAACAGGGAAAGGGTCCCTCATCTCGAGCTACGAGGCGGAAACGGGGCTCCTCTGGATGTGGTCGGGACCCTCGTGTTTCCTCTCGAGTGGAGACGGGTATGTCGGGGAACTTCTTGATTTGCACCAAGGGTGTGAAGGACCCTTTCGAAGTTCCAGAGGGGAAGTGTGATTAGCCTCGAGACGCCTCAGCGGAAATGGGCCTCATCTCGCCTGGAGGGGAGAACCTCCTGGATTTTCTCGAGTTGCGGCAGGTCTTCTCGAGTTACGACGGGGACTTCAGGGACCCGCTCTGGTGGCCTCAGGAAAGGCCAGACCCCATGCGAGTTGCTAGGGGACCCCTCGGGATTCCTCTCCCGTCCATGCCGGGGCCTCAGTCCTTGTGTGGAGTCGGGGCCGGAACCTGAGGATTCCTCTCCAGTGTTGCCATGGATCTAGGGGTGCTTCTGAGTCTCCCCAGGGGAGTCAGGCCTCGTCTCGAGTGGGGGCATGCACGTGCGCTTCCCTCCCGAGATGCAGCAGTAGTGTCACGCTTCCTGTCACGTGGATCAAGGGATCTGTGGCTTTCCCTCGAGGCTGTCCCTCGAGGCTTTCCCACGAGGCTTTCCCACAGGGCTGTGCCACGTGCCACCTTGGTGTGAGTCGATCCTCGGCGTGAAAGTCGAGCCGGTGAAGGGAAAAGAGGTTCCTCTGGAATGGACTGAGACATCTGGGGGACTCTTGGAATGGTGGCACGACCCTGGAGTTCCTCTCGCCGTTCCTGTTGAGAGGGCCTCCTCTTGAGATGCGACGGGAACGCCGGGAACTCTTTCCCGACGAAACAGGGAAAGGATCCCTCATCTCGAGCTACGAGGCGGAAGCGGGGCTCCTCTGGATGTGGGCGGGACCCTCGTGATTCCTCTCGAGTGGAGACGGGTATGTCGGGGAACTTCTTGATTTGCACCAAGGGTGTGAAGGACCCTTTCGAAGTTCCAGAGCGGAGGTGTGATCACCCTCGAGACGCCTCAGCGGAAAGGGGCCTCATCTCACCTGGAGGGGAGAACCTCCTGGATTTTCTCGAGTTGCGGCAGGTCTTCTCGAGTTACGACGGGGACCTCAGGGACCCGCTCTGGTGGCCTCAGGAAAGGCCAGTCCCCATGCGAGTTGCTAGGGGACCTCTCGGGATTCCTCTCCCGTCCATGCCGGGGCCTCAGTCCTTGTGTGGAGTCGGGGCTGGAACCTGAAGATTCCTCTCCAGTGTTACCATGGATCTTGGGGTGCTTCTGAGTCTCCCCAGGGGAGTCAGGCCTCGTCTCGAGTGGGGGCATGCACGTGCGTTTTCCTCCCGAGCTGCAGCAGTAGTGTCACGCTTCCTGTCACGTGGATCAAGGGATCTGTGGCTTTCCCTCGAGGCTGTCCCTCGAGGCTTTCCCACGAGGCTTTCCCACAGGGCTGTCCCTCGTGCCAACTTGGTGTGAGTCGATCCTCGGCGTGAAAGACGAGCCGGTGTTGGGAAAAGAGGTTCCTCTGGAATGGACTGAGACATCTGGGGGACTCTTGGAATGGTGGCACGACCCTGGAGTTCCTCTAGCCGTTTCTGTTGAGAGGGCCTCCTCTTGAGATGCGACGGGAAGGCCGGGAACTCTTTCCCGACGAAACAGGGAAAGGGTCCCTCATCTCGAGCTACGAGGCGGAAACGGGGCTCCTCTGGATGTGGTCGGGACCCTCGTGTTTCCTCTCGAGGGGAGACGGGTATGTCGGGGAACTTCTTGATTTGCATCAAGGGTGTGAAGGACCCTTTCGAAGTTCCAGAGGGGAAGTGTGATTAGCCTCGAGACGCCTCAGCGGAAATGGAACTCATCTCGCCTGGAGGGGAGAACCTCCTGGATTTTCTCGAGTTGCGGCAGGTTTTCTCGAGTTACGACGGGGACCTCAGGGACCCACTCTGGTGGCCTCAGGAAAGGCCAGACCCCATGCGAGTTGCTAGGGGACCTCTCGGGATTCCTCTCCCGTCCATGCCGGGGCCTCAGTCCTTGTGTGGTGTCGGGGCCGGAACCTGAGGATTCCTCTCCAGTGTTGCCATGGATCTAGGGGTGCTTCTGAGTCTCCCCAGGGGAGTCAGGCCTCGTCTCGAGTGGGGGCATGCACGTGCGCTTCCCTCCCGAGATGCAGCAGTAGTGTCACGCTTCCTGTCACGTGGATCAAGGGATCTGTGGCTTTCCCTCGAGGCTGTCCCTCGAGGCTTTCCCACGAGGCTTTCCCACAGGGCTGTGCCACGTGCCACCTTGGTGTGAGTCGATCCTCGGCGTGAAAGACGAGCCGGTGAAGGGAAAAGAGGTTCCTCTGGAATGGACTGAGACATCTGGGGGACTCGTGGAATGGTGGCACGACCCTGGAGTTCCTCTCGCCGTTCCTGTTGAGAGGGCCTCCTCTTGAGATGCGACGGGAACGCCGGGAACTCTTTCCCGACGAAGCAGGGAAAGGATCCCTCATCTCGAGCTACGAGGCGGAAACGGGGCTCCTCTGGATGTGGGCGGGACCCTCGTGATTCCTCTCGAGTGGAGACGGGTATGTCGGGGAACTTCTTGATTTGCACCAAGGGTGTGAAGGACCCTTTCGAAGTTCCAGAGTGGAGGTGTGATCAGCCTCGAGACGCCTCAGCGGAAAGGGGCCTCATCTCGCCTGGAGGGGAGAACCTCCTGGATTTTCTCGAGTTGCGGCAGGTCTTCTCGAGTTACGACGGGGACCTCAGGGACCCGCTCTGGTGGCCTCAAGAAAGGCCAGTCCCCATGCTAGTTGCTAGGGGACCTCTCGGGATTCCTCTCCCGTCCATGCCGGGGCCTCAGTCCTTGTGTGGAGTCGGGGCTGGAACCTGAAGATTCCTCTCCAGTGTTGCCATGGATCTTGGGGTGCTTCTGAGTCTCCCCAGGGGAGTCAGGCCTCGTCTCGAGTGGGGGCATGCACGTGCGCTCTCCTCCCGAGCTGCAGCAGTAGTGTCACGGTTCCTGTCACGTGGATCAAGGGATCTGTGGCTTTCCCTCGAGGCTGTCCCTCGAGGCTTTCTCACGAGGCTTTCCCACAGGGCTGTGACACGTGCCACCTTGCTGTGAGTCGATCCTCGGCGTGAAAGACGAGCCGGTGTAGGGAAAAGAGGTTCCTCTGGAATGGACTGAGACATCTGGGGGACTCTTGGAATGGTGGCACGACCCTGGAGTTCCTCTCGCCGTTCCTGTTGAAAGGGCCTCCTCTTGAGATGCGACGGGAAGGCCGGGAACTCTTTCCCGACGAAACAGGGAAAGGGTCCCTCATCTCGAGCTACGAGGCGGAAACGGGGCTCCTCTGGATGTGGTCGGGACCCTCGTGTTTCCTCTCGAGTGGAGACGGGTATGTCGGGGAACTTCTTGATTTGCACCAAGGGTGTGAAGGACCCTTTCGAAGTTCCAGAGGGGAAGTGTGATTAGCCTCGAGACGCCTCAGCGGAAATGGGCCTCATCTCGCCTGGAGGGGAGAACCTCCTGGATTTTCTCGAGTTCCGGCAGGTCTTCTCGAGTTACGACGGGGACCTCAGGGACCCGCTCTGGTGGCCTCAGGAAAGGCCAGACCCCATGCGAGTTGCTAGGGGACCTCTCGGGATTCCTCTCCCGTCCATGCCGGGGCCTCAGTCCTTGTGTGGAGTCGGGGCCGGAACCTGAGGATTCCTCTCCAGTGTTGCCATGGATCTAGGGGTGCTTCTGAGTCTCCCCAGGGGAGTCAGGCCTCGTCTCGAGTGGGGGCATGCACGTGCGCTTCCCTCCCGAGATGCAGCAGTAGTGTCACGCTTCCTGTCACGTGGATCAAGGGATCTGTGGCTTTCCCTCGAGGCTGTCCCTCGAGGCTTTCCCACGAGGCTTTCCCACAGGGCTGTGCCACGTGCCACCTTGGTGTGAGTCGATCCTCGGCGTGAAAGTCGAGCCGGTGAAGGGAAAAGAGGTTCCTCTGGAATGGACTGAGACATATGGGGGACTCTTGGAATGGTGGCACGACCCTGGAGTTCCTCTCGCCGTTCCTGTTGAGAGGGCCTCCTCTTGAGATGCGACGGGAACGCCGGGAACTCTTTCCCGACGAAGCAGGGAAAGGATCCCTCATCTCGAGCTATGAGGCGGAATCGGGGCTCCTCTGGTTGTGGGCGGGACCCCCGTGATTCCTCTCGAGTGGAGACAGGTTTGTCGGGGAACTTCTTGATTTGCACCAAGGGTGTGAAGGACCCTTTCGAAGTTCCAGAGGGGAGGTGTGATCAGCCTCGAGACGCCTCAGCGGTAAGGGGCCTCATCTCGCCTGGAGGGGAGAACCTCCTGGATTTTCTCGACTTGCGGCAGGTCTTCTCGAGTTACGACGGGGACCTCAGGGACCAGCTCTGGTGGCCTCAGGAAAGGCCAGTCCCCATGTGAGTTGCTAGGGGACCTCTCGGGATTCCTCTCCCGTCCATGCCGGGGCCTCAGTCCTTGTGTGGAGTCGGGGCTGGAACCTGAGGATTCCTCTCCAGTGTTGCCATGGATCTTGCGGTGCTTCTGAGTCTCCCCAGGGGAGTCAGGCCTCGTCTCGAGTGGGGGCATGCACGTGCGCTTTCCTCCCGAGCTGCAGCAGTAGTGTCACGCTTCCTGTCACGTGGATCAAGGGATCTGTGGCTTTCCCTCGAGGCTGTCCCTCGAGGCTTTCCCACGAGGCTTTCCCACAGGGCTGTGCCACGTGCCAACTTGGTGTGAGTCGATCCTCGGCGTGAAAGATGAGCCGGTGAAGGGAAAAGAGGTTCCTCTGGAATGGACTGAGACATCTGGGGGACTTTTGGAATGGTGGCACGACCCTGGAGTTCCTCTCGCCGTTCCTGTTGAGAGGGCCTCCTCTTGAGATGCGACGGGAACGCCGGGAACTCTTTCCCGACGAAACAGGGAAAGGATCCCTCATCTCGAGCTACGAGGCGGAAGCGGGGCTCCTCTGGATGTGGGCGGGACCCTCGTGATTCCTCTCGAGTGGAGACGGGTATGTCGGGGAACTTCTTGATTTGCACCAAGGGTGTGAAGGACCCTTTCGAAGTTCCAGAGCGGAGGTGTGATCACCCTCGAGACGCCTCAGCGGAAAGGGGCCTCATCTCGCCTGGAGGGGAGAACCTCCTGGATTTTCTCGAGTTGCGGCACGTCTTCTCGGGATACGACGGGGACCTCAGGGACCCGCTTTTGTGGCCTCAGGAAAGGCCACTCCCCATGCGAGTTGCTAGGGGACCTCTCGGGATTCCTCTCCCGTCCATGCCGGGGCCTCAGTCCTTGTGTGGAGTCGGGGCCAGAACCTGAGGATTCCTCTCCAGTGTTGCCATGGATCTAAGGGTGCTTCTGAGTCTCCCCAGGGGAGTCAGGCCTCGTCTCGAGTGGGGGCATGCACGTGCGCTTTCCTCCCGAGCTGCAGCAGTAGTGTCACGCTTCCTGTCACGTGGATCAAAGGATCTGTGGCTTTCCCTCGAGGCTGTCCCTCGAGGCTTTCCCACGAGGCTTTCCCACAGGGCTGTGCCACGTGCCACCTTGGTGTGAGTCGATCCTCGGCGTGAAAGACGAGCCGGTGTAGGGAAAAGAGGTTCCTCTGGAATGGACTGAGACATCTGGGGTCTCTTGGAATGGTGGCACGACCCTGGTTTCCTCTCGCCGTTCCTGTTGAGAGGGCCTCTTCTTGAGATGCGACGGGAAGGCCGGGAACTCTTTCCCGACGAAGCAGGGAAAGGATCCCTCATCTCGAGCTACGAGGCGGAAACGGGGCTCCTCTGGATGTGGGCGGGACCCTCGTGTTTCCTCTCGAGTGGAGACGGGTATGGCGGGGAACTTCTTGATTTGCACCAAGGTTGTGAAAGACCCTTTCGAAGTTCCAGAGGGGAAGTGTGATTAGCCTCGAGACGCCTCAGCGCAAATGGGCCTCATCTCACCTGGAGGGGAGAACCTCCTGGATTTTCTCGAGTTGCGGCAGGTCTTCTCGAGTTACGACGGGGACCTCAGGGACCCGCTCTGGTGGCCTCAGGAAAGGCCAGTCCCCATGCGAGTTGCTAGGGGACCTCTCGGGATTCCTCTCCCGTCCATGCCGGGGCCTCAGTCCTTGTGTGGAGTCGGGGCCGGAACCTGAGGATTGCTCTCCAGTGTTGCCATGGATCTAGGGGTGCTTCTGAGTCTCCCCAGGGGAGTCAGGCCTCGTCTCGAGTGGGGGCATGCACGTGCGCTTTCCTCCCGAGCTGCAGCAGTAGTGTCACGCTTCCTGTCATGTGGATTAAGGGATCTGTGGCTTTCCCTCGAGGCTGTCCCTCGAGGCTTTCCCACGAGGCTTTCCCACAGGGCTGTGCCACGTGCCACCTTGGTGTGAGTCGATCCTCGGTGTGAAAGACGAGCCGGTGAAGGGAAAAGAGGTTCCTCTGGAATGGACTGAGACATCTGGGGGACTCTTGGAATGGTGGCACGACCCTGGAGTTCCTCTCGCCGTTCCTGTTGAGAGGGCCTCCTCTTGAGAGGCGACGGGAACGCCGGGAACTCTTTCCCGACGAAGCAGGGAAAGGATCCCTCATCTCGAGCTACGAGGCGGAAACGGGGCTCCTCTGGATTTGGGCGGGACCACCGTGATTCCTCTCGAGTGGAGACGGGTATGTCGGGGAACTTCTTGATTTGCACCAAGGGTGTGAAGGACCCTTTCGAAGTTCCAGAGGGGAGGTGTGATCAGCCTCGAGACGCCTCAGCGGAAATGAGCCTCATCTCGCCTGGAGGGGAGAACCTCCTGGATTTTCTCGAGTTGCGGCAGGTCTTCTCGAGTTACGACGGGGACCTCAGGGACCCGCTCTGGTGGCCTCAGGAAAGGCCAGTCCCCATGCGAGTTGCTAGGGGACCTCTCGGGATTCCACTCCCGTCCATGCCGGGGCCTCAGTCCTTGTGTGGAGTCGGGGCCGGAACCTGAGGATTCCTCTCCAGTGTTGCCATGGATCTTGGGGTGCTTCTGAGTCTCCCCAGGGGAGTCAGGCCTCGTCTCGAGTGGGGGCATGCACGTGCGCTTTCCTCCCGAGCTGCAGCAGTAGTGTCACGCTTCCTGTCACGTGGATCAAGAGATCTGTGGCTTTCCCTCGAGGCTGTCCCTCGAGGCTTTCCAACGAGGCTTTCCCACAGGGCTGTGCCACGTGTCAGCATGGTGTGAGTCGTACCTCGGCGTGAAAGACGAGCCGGTGTAGGGAAAAGAGGTTCCTCTATAATGGACTGAGACATCTGGGGGACTCTTGGAATGGTGGGACGACCCTGGAGTTCCTCTCGCCGTTCCTGTTGAGAGGGCCTCCTCTTGAGATGCGACGGGAAGGCCGGGAACTCTTTCCCGACGAAACAGGGAAAGGGTCCCTCATCTCGAGCTACGAGGCGGAAACGGGGCTCCTCTGGATGTGGTCGGCACCCTCGTGTTTCCTCTCGAGTGGAGACGGGTATGTCGGGGAACTTCTTGATTTGCACCAAGGGTGTGAAGGACCCTTTCGAAGTTCCAGAGGGGAAGTGTGATTAGCCTCGAGACGCCTCAGCGGAAAGGGGCCTCATCTCGCCTGGAGGGGAGAACCTCCTGGATTTTCTCGAGTGGCGGCAGGTCTTCTCGAGTTACGACGGGGACCTCAGGGACCCTCTCTGGTGGCCTCAGGAAAGGCCAGTCCCCATGCGAGTTGCTAGGGGACCTCTCGGGATTCCTCTCCCGTCCATGCCGGGGCCTCAGTCCTTGTGTGGAGTCGGGGCTGGAACCTGAGGATACCTCTCCAGTGTTGCCATGGATCTTGGGGTGCTTCTGAGTCTCCCCAGGGGAGTCAGGCCTCGTCTCGCGTGGGGGCATGCACGTGCGCTTTCCTCCCGAGGTGCAGCAGTAGTGTCACGGTTCCTGTCACGTGGATCAAGGGATCTGTGGCTTTCCCTCGAGGCTGTCCCTCGAGGCTTTCTCACGAGGCTTTCCCACAGGGCTGTGCCACGTGCCACCTTGGTGTGAGTCGATCCTCGGCGTGAAAGACGAGCCGGTGAAGGGAAAAGAGGTTCCTCTGGAATGGACTGAGACATCTGGGGGACTCTTGGAATGGTGGCACGGCCCTGGAGTTCCTCTCGCCGTTCCTGTTGAAAGGGCCTCCTCTTGAGATGCGACGGGAAGGCCGGGAACTCTTTCCCGACGAAACAGGGAAAGGGTCCCTCATCTCGAGCTACGAGGCGGAAACGGGGCTCCTCTGGATGTGGTCGGCACCCTCGTGTTTCCTCTCGAGTGGAGACGGGTATGTCGGGGAACTTCTTGATTTGCACCAAGGCTGTGAAGGACCCTTTCGAAGTTCCAGAGGTGAGGTGTGATCAGCCTCGAGACGCCTCAGCGGAAATGAGCCTCATCTCGCCTGGAGGGGAGAACCTCCTGGATTTTCTCGAGTTGCGGCAGGTCTTCTCGAGTTACGACGGGGACCTCAGGGACCCGCTCTGGTGGCCACAGGAAAGGCCAGTCCCCATGCGAGTTGCTAGGGGACCTCTCGGGATTCCTCTCCCGTCCATGCCGGGGCCTCAGTCCTTGTGTGGAGTCGGGGCTGGAACCTGAAGATTCCTCTCCAGTGTTGCCATGGATCTTGGGGTGCTTCTGAGTCTCCCCAGGGGAGTCAGGCCTCGTCTCGCGTGGGGGCATGCACGTGCGCTTTCCTCCCGAGCTGCAGCAGTAGTGTCACGGTTCCTGTCACGTGGATCAAGGGATCTGTGGCTTTCCCTCGAGGCTGTCCCTCGAGGCTTTCTCACGAGGCTTTCCCACAGGGCTGTGCCACGTGCCACCTTGGTGTGAGTCGATCCTCGGCGTGAAAGACGAGCCGGTGAAGGGAAAAGAGGTTCCTCTGGAATGGACTGAGACATCTGGGGGACTCTTGGAATGGTGGCACGGCCCTGGAGTTCCTCTCGCCGTTCCTGTTGAAAGGGCCTCCTCTTGAGATGCGACGGGAAGGCCGGGAACTCTTTCCCGACGAAACAGGGAAAGGGTCCCTCATCTCGAGCTACGAGGCGGAAACGGGGCTCCTCTGGATGTGGTCGGCACCCTCGTGTTTCCTCTCGAGTGGAGACGGGTATGTCGGGGAACTTCTTGATTTGCACCAAGGCTGTGAAGGACCCTTTCGAAGTTCCAGAGGTGAGGTGTGATCAGCCTCGGTACGCCTCAGCGGAAATGAGCCTCATCTCGCCTGGAGGGGAGAACCTCCTGGATTTTCTCGAGTTGCGGCAGGTCTTCTCGAGTTACGACGGGGACCTCAGGGACCCGCTCTGGTGGCCACAGGAAAGGCCAGTCCCCATGCGAGTTGCTAGGGGACCTCTCGGGATTCCTCTCCCGTCCATGCCGGGGCCTCAGTCCTTGTGTGGAGTCGGGGCCGGAACCTGAGGATTCCTCTCCAGTGTTGCCATGGATTTTGGGGTGCTTCTGAGTCTCCCCAGGGGAGTCAGGCCTCGTCTCGATTCGGGGCATGCACGTGCGCTTTCCTCCCGAGCTGCAGCAGTAGTGTCACGCTTCCTGTCACGTGGATCAAGGGATCTGTGGCTTTCCCTCGAGGCTGTCCCTCGAGGCTTTCCCACGAGGCTTTCCCACAGGGCTGTGCCACGTGCCACCATGGTGTGAGTCGTACCTCGGCGTGAAAGACGAGCCGGTGTAGGGAAAAGAGGTTCCTCTGGTATGGACTGAGACATCTGTGGGACTCTTGGAATGGTGGCACGACCCTGGAGTTCCTCTCGCCGTTTCTGTTGAGAGGGCCTCCTCTTGAGATGCGACGGGAAGGCCGGGAACTCTTTCCCGACGAAACAGGGAAAGGGTCCCTCATCTCGAGCTACGAGGCGGAAACGGGGCTCCTCTGGATGTGGTCGGGATCCTCGTGTTTCCTCTCGAGTGGAGACGGGTATGTCGGGGAACTTCTTGATTTGCACCAAGGGTGTGAAGGACCCTTTCGAAGTTCCAGAGGGGAAGTGTGATTAGCCTCGAGACGCCTCAGCGGAAATGAGGCTCATCTCGCCTGGAGGGGAGAACCTCCTGGATTTTCTCGAGCTGCGGCAGATCTTCTCGAGTTACGACGGGGACCTCAGGGACCCGCTCTGGTGGCCTCAGAAAAGGCCAGTCCCCATGCGAGTTGCTAGGGGACCTCTCGGGATTCCACTCCCGTCCATGCCGGGGCCTCAGTCCTTGTGTGGAGTCGGGGCCGGAACCTGAGGATTCCTCTCCAGTGTTGCCATGGATCTAGGGGTGCTTCTGAGTCTCCCCAGGGGAGTCAGGCCTCGTCTCGAGTGGGGGCATGCACGTGCGCTTCCCTCCCGAGATGCAGCAGTAGTGTCACGCTTCCTGTCACGTGGATCAAGGGATCTGTGGCTTTCCCTCGAGGCTGTCCCTCGAGGCTTTCCCACGAGGCTTTCCCACAGGGCTGTGCCACGTGCCACCTTGGTGTGAGTCGATCCTCGGCGTGAAAGTCGAGCCGGTGAAGGGAAAAGAGGTTCCTCTGGAATGGACTGAGACATATGGGGGACTCTTGGAATGGTGGCACGACCCTGGAGTTCCTCTCGCCGTTCCTGTTGAGAGGGCCTCCTCTTGAGATGCGACGGGAACGCCGGGAACTCTTTCCCGACGAAGCAGGGAAAGGATCCCTCATCTCGAGCTATGAGGCGGAATCGGGGCTCCTCTGGTTGTGGGCGGGACCCCCGTGATTCCTCTCGAGTGGAGACAGGTTTGTCGGGGAACTTCTTGATTTGCACCAAGGGTGTGAAGGACCCTTTCGAAGTTCCAGAGGGGAGGTGTGATCAGCCTCGAGACGCCTCAGCGGTAAGGGGCCTCATCTCGCCTGGAGGGGAGAACCTCCTGGATTTTCTCGACTTGCGGCAGGTCTTCTCGAGTTACGACGGGGACCTCAGGGACCAGCTCTGGTGGCCTCAGGAAAGGCCAGTCCCCATGTGAGTTGCTAGGGGACCTCTCGGGATTCCTCTCCCGTCCATGCCGGGGCCTCAGTCCTTGTGTGGAGTCGGGGCTGGAACCTGAGGATTCCTCTCCAGTGTTGCCATGGATCTTGCGGTGCTTCTGAGTCTCCCCAGGGGAGTCAGGCCTCGTCTCGAGTGGGGGCATGCACGTGCGCTTTCCTCCCGAGCTGCAGCAGTAGTGTCACGCTTCCTGTCACGTGGATCAAGGGATCTGTGGCTTTCCCTCGAGGCTGTCCCTCGAGGCTTTCCCACGAGGCTTTCCCACAGGGCTGTGCCACGTGCCAACTTGGTGTGAGTCGATCCTCGGCGTGAAAGATGAGCCGGTGAAGGGAAAAGAGGTTCCTCTGGAATGGACTGAGACATCTGGGGGACTTTTGGAATGGTGGCACGACCCTGGAGTTCCTCTCGCCGTTCCTGTTGAGAGGGCCTCCTCTTGAGATGCGACGGGAACGCCGGGAACTCTTTCCCGACGAAACAGGGAAAGGATCCCTCATCTCGAGCTACGAGGCGGAAGCGGGGCTCCTCTGGATGTGGGCGGGACCCTCGTGATTCCTCTCGAGTGGAGACGGGTATGTCGGGGAACTTCTTGATTTGCACCAAGGGTGTGAAGGACCCTTTCGAAGTTCCAGAGCGGAGGTGTGATCACCCTCGAGACGCCTCAGCGGAAAGGGGCCTCATCTCGCCTGGAGGGGAGAACCTCCTGGATTTTCTCGAGTTGCGGCACGTCTTCTCGGGATACGACGGGGACCTCAGGGACCCGCTTTTGTGGCCTCAGGAAAGGCCACTCCCCATGCGAGTTGCTAGGGGACCTCTCGGGATTCCTCTCCCGTCCATGCCGGGGCCTCAGTCCTTGTGTGGAGTCGGGGCCAGAACCTGAGGATTCCTCTCCAGTGTTGCCATGGATCTAAGGGTGCTTCTGAGTCTCCCCAGGGGAGTCAGGCCTCGTCTCGAGTGGGGGCATGCACGTGCGCTTTCCTCCCGAGCTGCAGCAGTAGTGTCACGCTTCCTGTCACGTGGATCAAAGGATCTGTGGCTTTCCCTCGAGGCTGTCCCTCGAGGCTTTCCCACGAGGCTTTCCCACAGGGCTGTGCCACGTGCCACCTTGGTGTGAGTCGATCCTCGGCGTGAAAGACGAGCCGGTGTAGGGAAAAGAGGTTCCTCTGGAATGGACTGAGACATCTGGGGTCTCTTGGAATGGTGGCACGACCCTGGTTTCCTCTCGCCGTTCCTGTTGAGAGGGCCTCTTCTTGAGATGCGACGGGAAGGCCGGGAACTCTTTCCCGACGAAGCAGGGAAAGGATCCCTCATCTCGAGCTACGAGGCGGAAACGGGGCTCCTCTGGATGTGGGCGGGACCCTCGTGTTTCCTCTCGAGTGGAGACGGGTATGGCGGGGAACTTCTTGATTTGCACCAAGGTTGTGAAAGACCCTTTCGAAGTTCCAGAGGGGAAGTGTGATTAGCCTCGAGACGCCTCAGCGCAAATGGGCCTCATCTCACCTGGAGGGGAGAACCTCCTGGATTTTCTCGAGTTGCGGCAGGTCTTCTCGAGTTACGACGGGGACCTCAGGGACCCGCTCTGGTGGCCTCAGGAAAGGCCAGTCCCCATGCGAGTTGCTAGGGGACCTCTCGGGATTCCTCTCCCGTCCATGCCGGGGCCTCAGTCCTTGTGTGGAGTCGGGGCCGGAACCTGAGGATTGCTCTCCAGTGTTGCCATGGATCTAGGGGTGCTTCTGAGTCTCCCCAGGGGAGTCAGGCCTCGTCTCGAGTGGGGGCATGCACGTGCGCTTTCCTCCCGAGCTGCAGCAGTAGTGTCACGCTTCCTGTCATGTGGATTAAGGGATCTGTGGCTTTCCCTCGAGGCTGTCCCTCGAGGCTTTCCCACGAGGCTTTCCCACAGGGCTGTGCCACGTGCCACCTTGGTGTGAGTCGATCCTCGGTGTGAAAGACGAGCCGGTGAAGGGAAAAGAGGTTCCTCTGGAATGGACTGAGACATCTGGGGGACTCTTGGAATGGTGGCACGACCCTGGAGTTCCTCTCGCCGTTCCTGTTGAGAGGGCCTCCTCTTGAGAGGCGACGGGAACGCCGGGAACTCTTTCCCGAAGAAGAAGGGAAAGGATCCCTCATCTCGAGCTACGAGGCGGAAACGGGGCTCCTCTGGATTTGGGCGGGACCACCGTGATTCCTCTCGAGTGGAGACGGGTATGTCGGGGAACTTCTTGATTTGCACCAAGGGTGTGAAGGACCCTTTCGAAGTTCCAGAGGGGAGGTGTGATCAGCCTCGAGACGCCTCAGCGGAAATGAGCCTCATCTCGCCTGGAGGGGAGAACCTCCTGGATTTTCTCGAGTTGCGGCAGGTCTTCTCGAGTTACGACGGGGACCTCAGGGACCCGCTCTGGTGGCCTCAGGAAAGGCCAGTCCCCATGCGAGTTGCTAGGGGACCTCTCGGGATTCCACTCCCGTCCATGCCGGGGCCTCAGTCCTTGTGTGGAGTCGGGGCCGGAACCTGAGGATTCCTCTCCAGTGTTGCCATGGATCTTGGGGTGCTTCTGAGTCTCCCCAGGGGAGTCAGGCCTCGTCTCGAGTGGGGGCATGCACGTGCGCTTTCCTCCCGAGCTGCAGCAGTAGTGTCACGCTTCCTGTCACGTGGATCAAGAGATCTGTGGCTTTCCCTCGAGGCTGTCCCTCGAGGCTTTCCAACGAGGCTTTCCCACAGGGCTGTGCCACGTGTCAGCATGGTGTGAGTCGTACCTCGGCGTGAAAGACGAGCCGGTGTAGGGAAAAGAGGTTCCTCTATAATGGACTGAGACATCTGGGGGACTCTTGGAATGGTGGCACGACCCTGGAGTTCCTCTCGCCGTTCCTGTTGAGAGGGCCTCCTCTTGAGATGCGACGGGAAGGCCGGGAACTCTTTCCCGACGAAACAGGGAAAGGGTCCCTCATCTCGAGCTACGAGGCGGAAACGGGGCTCCTCTGGATGTGGTCGGCACCCTCGTGTTTCCTCTCGAGTGGAGACGGGTATGTCGGGGAACTTCTTGATTTGCACCAAGGGTGTGAAGGACCCTTTCGAAGTTCCAGAGGGGAAGTGTGATTAGCCTCGAGACGCCTCAGCGGAAAGGGGCCTCATCTCGCCTGGAGGGGAGAACCTCCTGGATTTTCTCGAGTGGCGGCAGGTCTTCTCGAGTTACGACGGGGACCTCAGGGACCCTCTCTGGTGGCCTCAGGAAAGGCCAGTCCCCATGCGAGTTGCTAGGGGACCTCTCGGGATTCCTCTCCCGTCCATGCCGGGGCCTCAGTCCTTGTGTGGAGTCGGGGCTGGAACCTGAGGATACCTCTCCAGTGTTGCCATGGATCTTGGGGTGCTTCTGAGTCTCCCCAGGGGAGTCAGGCCTCGTCTCGCGTGGGGGCATGCACGTGCGCTTTCCTCCCGAGGTGCAGCAGTAGTGTCACGGTTCCTGTCACGTGGATCAAGGGATCTGTGGCTTTCCCTCGAGGCTGTCCCTCGAGGCTTTCTCACGAGGCTTTCCCACAGGGCTGTGCCACGTGCCACCTTGGTGTGAGTCGATCCTCGGCGTGAAAGACGAGCCGGTGAAGGGAAAAGAGGTTCCTCTGGAATGGACTGAGACATCTGGGGGACTCTTGGAATGGTGGCACGGCCCTGGAGTTCCTCTCGCCGTTCCTGTTGAAAGGGCCTCCTCTTGAGATGCGACGGGAAGGCCGGGAACTCTTTCCCGACGAAACAGGGAAAGGGTCCCTCATCTCGAGCTACGAGGCGGAAACGGGGCTCCTCTGGATGTGGTCGGCACCCTCGTGTTTCCTCTCGAGTGGAGACGGGTATGTCGGGGAACTTCTTGATTTGCACCAAGGCTGTGAAGGACCCTTTCGAAGTTCCAGAGGTGAGGTGTGATCAGCCTCGAGACGCCTCAGCGGAAATGAGCCTCATCTCGCCTGGAGGGGAGAACCTCCTGGATTTTCTCGAGTTGCGGCAGGTCTTCTCGAGTTACGACGGGGACCTCAGGGACCCGCTCTGGTGGCCACAGGAAAGGCCAGTCCCCATGCGAGTTGCTAGGGGACCTCTCGGGATTCCTCTCCCGTCCATGCCGGGGCCTCAGTCCTTGTGTGGAGTCGGGGCTGGAACCTGAAGATTCCTCTCCAGTGTTGCCATGGATCTTGGGGTGCTTCTGAGTCTCCCCAGGGGAGTCAGGCCTCGTCTCGCGTGGGGGCATGCACGTGCGCTTTCCTCCCGAGCTGCAGCAGTAGTGTCACGGTTCCTGTCACGTGGATCAAGGGATCTGTGGCTTTCCCTCGAGGCTGTCCCTCGAGGCTTTCTCACGAGGCTTTCCCACAGGGCTGTGCCACGTGCCACCTTGGTGTGAGTCGATCCTCGGCGTGAAAGACGAGCCGGTGAAGGGAAAAGAGGTTCCTCTGGAATGGACTGAGACATCTGGGGGACTCTTGGAATGGTGGCACGGCCCTGGAGTTCCTCTCGCCGTTCCTGTTGAAAGGGCCTCCTCTTGAGATGCGACGGGAAGGCCGGGAACTCTTTCCCGACGAAACAGGGAAAGGGTCCCTCATCTCGAGCTACGAGGCGGAAACGGGGCTCCTCTGGATGTGGTCGGCACCCTCGTGTTTCCTCTCGAGTGGAGACGGGTATGTCGGGGAACTTCTTGATTTGCACCAAGGCTGTGAAGGACCCTTTCGAAGTTCCAGAGGTGAGGTGTGATCAGCCTCGGTACGCCTCAGCGGAAATGAGCCTCATCTCGCCTGGAGGGGAGAACCTCCTGGATTTTCTCGAGTTGCGGCAGGTCTTCTCGAGTTACGACGGGGACCTCAGGGACCCGCTCTGGTGGCCACAGGAAAGGCCAGTCCCCATGCGAGTTGCTAGGGGACCTCTCGGGATTCCTCTCCCGTCCATGCCGGGGCCTCAGTCCTTGTGTGGAGTCGGGGCCGGAACCTGAGGATTCCTCTCCAGTGTTGCCATGGATTTTGGGGTGCTTCTGAGTCTCCCCAGGGGAGTCAGGCCTCGTCTCGATTCGGGGCATGCACGTGCGCTTTCCTCCCGAGCTGCAGCAGTAGTGTCACGCTTCCTGTCACGTGGATCAAGGGATCTGTGGCTTTCCCTCGAGGCTGTCCCTCGAGGCTTTCCCACGAGGCTTTCCCACAGGGCTGTGCCACGTGCCACCATGGTGTGAGTCGTACCTCGGCGTGAAAGACGAGCCGGTGTAGGGAAAAGAGGTTCCTCTGGTATGGACTGAGACATCTGTGGGACTCTTGGAATGGTGGCACGACCCTGGAGTTCCTCTCGCCGTTTCTGTTGAGAGGGCCTCCTCTTGAGATGCGACGGGAAGGCCGGGAACTCTTTCCCGACGAAACAGGGAAAGGGTCCCTCATCTCGAGCTACGAGGCGGAAACGGGGCTCCTCTGGATGTGGTCGGGATCCTCGTGTTTCCTCTCGAGTGGAGACGGGTATGTCGGGGAACTTCTTGATTTGCACCAAGGGTGTGAAGGACCCTTTCGAAGTTCCAGAGGGGAAGTGTGATTAGCCTCGAGACGCCTCAGCGGAAATGAGGCTCATCTCGCCTGGAGGGGAGAACCTCCTGGATTTTCTCGAGTTGCGGCAGGTCTTCTCGAGTTACGACGGGGACCTCAGGGACCCGCTCTGGTGGCCTCAGAAAAGGCCAGTCCCCATGCGAGTTGCTAGGGGACCTCTCCGGATTCCACTCCCGTCCATGCCGGGGCCTCAGTCCTTGTGTGGAGTCGGGGCCGGAACCTGAGGATTCCTCTCCAGTGTTGCCATGGATTTTGGGGTGCTTCTGAGTCTCCCCAGGGGAGTCAGGCCTCGTCTCGAGTCGGGACATGCACGTGCGCTTTCCTCCCGAGCTGCAGCAGTAGTGTCACGCTTCCTGTCACGTGGATCAAGAGATCTGTGGCTTTCCCTCGAGGCTGTCCCTCGAGGCTTTCCAACGAGGCTTTCCCACAGGGCTGTGCCACGTGTCAGCATGGTGTGAGTCGTACCTCGGCGTGAAAGACGAGCCGGTGTAGGGAAAAGAGGTTCCTCTATAATGGACTGAGACATCTGGGGGACTCTTGGAATGGTGGCACGACCCTGGAGTTCCTCTAGCCGTTCCTGTTGAGAGGGCCTCCTCTTGAGATGCGACGGGAAGGCCGGGAACTCTTTCCCGACGAAACAGGGAAAGGGTCCCTCATCTCGAGCTACGAGGCGGAAACGGGGCTCCTCTGGATGTGGTCGGCACCCTCGTGTTTCCTCTCGAGTGGAGACGGGTATGTCGGGGAACTTCTTGATTTGCACCAAGGGTGTGAAGGACCCTTTCGAAGTTCCAGAGGGGAAGTGTGATTAGCCTCGAGACGCCTCAGCGGAAATGGGCCTCATCTCGCCTGGAGGGGAGAACCTCCTGGATTTTCTCGAGTTGCGGCACGTCTTCTCGAGTTACGACGGGGACCTCAGGGACCCGCTCTGGTGGCCTCAGGAAAGGCCAGTCCCCATGCGAGTTGCTAGGGGACCTCTCGGGATTCCTCTCCCATCCATGCCGGGGCCTCAGTCCTTGTGTGGAGTCGGGGCCGGAACCTGAGGATTCCTCTCCAGTGTTGCCATGGATCTAGGGGTGCTTCTGAGTCTCCCCAGGGGAGTCAGGCCTCGTCTCAAGTGGGGGCATGCACGTGCGCTTTCCTCCCGAGCTGCAGCAGTAGTGTCACGCTTCCTGTCACGTGGATCAAGGGATCTGTGGCTTTCCCTCGAGGCTTTCCCTCGAGGCTTTCCCACGAGGCTTTCCCCCAGGGCTGTGCCAAGTGCCACCTTGGTGTGAGTCGATCCTCGGCGTGAAAGACGAGCCGGTGAAGGGAAAAGAGGTTCCTCTGGAATGGACTGAGACATCTGGGGGACTCGTGGAATGGTGGCACGACCCTGGAGTTCCTCTCGCCGTTCCTGTTGAGAGGGCCTCCTCTTGAGATGCGACGGGAACGCCGGGAACTCTTTCCCGACGAAGCAGGGAAAGGATTCCTCATCTCGAGCTACGAGGCGGAAACGGGGCTCCTCTGGATGTGGGCGGGACCCCCGTGATTCCTCTCGAGTGGAGACGGGTATGTCGGGGAACTTCTTGATTTGCACCAAGGGTGTGAAGGACCCTTTCGAAGTTCCAGAGGGGAGGTGTGATCAGCCTCGAGACGCCTCAGCGGAAAGGGGCCTCATCTCGCCTGGAGGGGAGAACCTCCTGGATTTTCTCGAGTTGCGGCAGGTCTTCTCGAGTTACGACGGGGACCTCAGGGACCCGCTCTGGTGGCCTCAGGAAAGGCCAGTCCCCATGCGAGTTGCTAGGGGACCTCTCGGGATTCCTCTCCCGTCCATGCCGGGGCCTCAGTCCTTGTGTGGAGTCGGGGCTGGAACCTGAAGATTCCTCTCCAGTGTTGCCATGGATCTTGGGGTGCTTCTGAGTCTCCCCAGGGGAGTCAGGCCTCGTCTCGAGTGGGGGCATGCACGTGCGCTTTCCTCCCGAGCTGCAGCAGTAGTGTCACGGTTCCTGTCACGTGGATCAAGGGATCTGTGGCTTTCCCTCGAGGCTGTCCCTCGAGGCTTTCTCACGAGGCTTTCCCACAGGGCTGTGCCACGTGCCACCTTGGTGTGAGTCGATCCTCGGCGTGAAAGACGAGCCGGTGAAGGGAAAAGAGGTTCCTCTGGAATGGACTGAGACATCTGGGGGACTCTTGGAATGGTGGCACGGCCCTGGAGTTCCTCTCGCCGTTCCTGTTCAAAGGGCCTCCTCTTGAGATGCGACGGGAAGGCCGGGAACTCTTTCCCGACGAAACAGGGAAAGGGTCCCTCATCTCGAGCTACGAGGCGAAAACGGGGCTCCTCTGGATGTGGTCGGGACCCTCGTGATTCCTCTCGAGTGGAGACGGGTATGTCTGGGAACTTCTTGATTTGGACCAAGGGTGTGAAGGACCCTTTCGAAGTTCCAGAGGGGAGGTGTGATCAGCCTCGAGACGCCTCAGCGGAAATGAGCCTCATCTCGCCTGGAGGGGAGAACCTCCTGGATTTTCTCGAGTTGCGGCAGGTCTTCTCGAGTTACGACGGGGACCTCAGGAACCCGCTCTGGTGGCCTCAGGAAAGGCCAGTCCCCATGCGAGTTGCTAGGGGACCTCTCGGGATTCCTCTCCCGTCCATGCCGGGGCCTCAGTCCTTGTGTGGAGTCGGGGCCGGAACCTGAGGATTCCTCTCCAGTGTTGCCATGGATCTTGGGGTGCTTCTGAGTCTCCCCAGGGGAGTTAGGCCTCGTCTCGAGTCGGGGCATGCACGTGCGCTTTCCTCTCGAGCTGCAGCAGTAGTGTCACGCTTCCTGTCACGTTGATCAAGGGATCTGTGGCTTTCCCTCGAGGCTGTCCCTCGAGGCTTTCCCACGAGGCTTTCCCACAGGGTTGTGCCACGTGCCACCTTGGTGTGAGTCGATCCTCGGCGTGAAAGTCGAGCCGGTGAAGGGAAAAGAGGTTCCTCTGGAATGGACTGAGACATCTGGGGGACTCGTGGAATGGTGGCACGACCCTGGAGTTCCTCTCGCCGTTCCTGTTGAGATGGCCTCCTCTTGAGATGCGACGGGAACGCCGGGAACTCTTTCCCGACGAAGCAGGGAAAGGATCCCTCATCTCGAGCTACGAGGCGGAAACGGGGCTCCTCTGGATGTGGGCGGGACCCCCGTGATTCCTCTCGAGTGGAGACGGGTTTGTCCGGGAACTTCTTGATTTGCACCAAGGGTGTGAAGGACCCTTTCGAAGTTCCAGAGGGAAGGTGTGATCAGCCTCGAGACGCCTCAGCGGTAAGGGGCCTCATCTCGCCTGGAGGGGAGAACCTCCTGGATTTTCTCGACTTGCGGCAGGTCTTCTCGAGTTACGACGGGGACCTCAGGGACCCGCTCTGGTGGCCTCAGGAAAGGCCAGTCCCCATGTGAGTTGCTAGGGGACCTCTCGGGATTCCTCTCCCGTCCATGCCGGGGCCTCAGTCCTTGTGTGGAGTCGGGGCTGGAACCTGAGGATTCCTCTCCAGTGTTGCCATGGATCTTGCGGTGCTTCTGAGTCTCCCCAGGGGAGTCAGGCCTCGTCTCGAGTGGGGGCATGCACGTGCGCTTTCCTCCCGAGCTGCAGCAGTAGTGTCACGCTTCCTGTCACGTGGATCAAGGGATCTGTGGCTTTCCCTCGAGGCTGTCCCTCGAGGCTTTCCCACGAGGCTTTCCCACAGGGCTGTGCCACGTGCCAACTTGGTGTGAGTCGATCCTCGGCGTGAAAGACGAGCCGGTGAAGGGAAAAGAGGTTCCTCTGGAATGGACTGAGACATCTGGGGGACTCTTGGAATGGTGGCACGACCCTGGAGTTCCTCTCGCCGTTCCTGTTGAGAGGGCCTCCTCTTGAGATGCGACGGGAACGCCGGGAACTCTTTCCCGACGAAACAGGGAAAGGATCCCTCATCTCGAGCTATGAGGCGGATACGGGGCTCCTCTGGACGTGGGCGGGACCCTCGTGATTCCTCTCGAGTGGAGACGGGTATGTCGGGGAACTTCTTGATTTGCACCAAGGTTGTGAAGGACCCATTCGAAGTTCCACAGGGGAGGTGTGATCAGCATCGAGACGCCTCAGCGGAAATGAGCCTCATCTCGCCTGGAGGGGAGAACCTCCTGGATTTTCTCGAGTTGCGGCACGTCTTCTCGGGATACGACGGGGACCTCAGGGACCCGCTTTTGTGGCCTCAGGAAAGGCCACTCCCCATGCGAGTTGCTAGGGGACCTCTCGGGATTCCTCTCCCGTCCATGCCGGGGCCTCAGTCCTTGTGTGGAGTCGGGGCCGGAACCTGAGGATTCCTCTCCAGTGTTGCCATGGATCTTGGGGTGCTTCTGAGTCTCCCCAGGGGAGTCAGGCCTCGTCTCGAGTGGGGGCATGCACGTGCGCTTTCCTCCCGAGCTGCAGCAGTAGTGTCACGCTTACTGTCACGTGGATCAAAGGATCTGTGGCTTTCCCTCGAGGATGTCCCTCGAGGCTTTCCCACGAGGCTTTCCCACAGGGCTGTGCCACGTGCCACCTTGGTGTGATCGATCCTCGGCGTGAAAGACGAGCCGGTGTAGGGAAAAGAGGTTCCTCTGGAATGGACTGAGACATCTGGGGTCTCTTGGAATGGTGGCACGACCCTGGTTTCCTCTCGCCGTTCCTGTTGAGAGGGCCTCTTCTTGAGATGCGACGGAAAGGCCGGGAACTCTTTCCCGACGAAGCAGGGAAAGATTCCCTCATCTCGAGCTACGAGGCGGAAACGGCGCTCCTCTGGATGTGGGCGGGACCCTCGTGATTCCTCTCGAGGGGAGACAGGTATGTCAGGGAACTTCTGGATTTGCACCAAGGGTGTGAAGGACCCTTTCGAAGTTCCAGAAGTGATGTGTGATCTGCCTCGAGACGCCTCTGCGGAAATGGGCCTCATCTCGCCTGGAGGGGAGAACCTCCTGGATTTTCTCGAGTTGTGGCAGGTCTTCTCGAGTTACGACGGGGACCTCAGGGACCCGCTCTGGTGGCCTCAGGAAAGGCCTGTCCCCATGCGAGTTGCTAGGGGACCTCTCGGGATTCCTCTCCCGTCAATGTCGGGGCCTCAGTCCTTGTGTGGAGTCGGGGATGGAACCTGAAGATTCCCCTCCAGTGTTGCCATGGATCTTGGGGTGCTTCTGAGTCTCCCCAGGGGAGTCAGGCCTCGTCTCGAGTGGGGGCATGCACGTGCGCTTTCCTCCCGAGCTGCAGCAGTAGTGTCACGCTTCCTGTCACGTGGATCAAGGGATCTGTGGCTTTCCCTCGAGGCTGTCCCTCGAGGCTTTCCCACGAGGCTTTCCCACAGGGCTGTGCCACGTGCCACCTTGGTGTGAGTCGATCCTCGGCGTGAAAGACGAGCCGGTGAAGGGAAAAGAGGTTCCTCTGGAATGGACTGAGACATCTGGGGGACTCTTGGAATGGTGGCACGACCCTGGAGTTCCTCTCGCCGTTCCTGTTGAGAGGGCCTCCTCTTGAGATGCGACGGGAACGCCGGGAACCCTTTCCCGACGAAGCAGGGAATGGATCCCTCATCTCGAGCTACGAGGCGGAAACGGGGCTCCTCTGGATGTGGGCGGGACCCTCGTGATTCCTCTCGAGTGGAGACGGGAATGTCGGGGAACTTCTTGATTTGCACCAAGGGTGTGAAGGACCCTTTCGAAGTTCCAGAAGGGAGGTGTGATCAGCCTCGAGACGCCTCAGCGGAAATGGGCCTCATCTCGCCTGGAGGGGAGAACCTCCTGGATTTTCTCGAGTTGCGGCAGGTCTTCTCGAGTTACGACGGGGACCTCAGGGACCCGCTCTGGTGGCCTCAGGATAGGCCAGTCCCCATGCGAGTTGCTAGGGGACCTCTCAGGATTCCTCTCCCGTCCATGCCGGGGCCTCAGTCCTTGTGTGCAGTCGGGGCTGGAACCTGAGGATTCCTCTCCAGTGTTGCCATGGATCTTGGGGTGCTTCTGAGTCTCCCCAGGGGAGTCAGGCCTCGTCTCGAGTGGGGGCATGCACGTGCGCTTTCCTCCCGAGCTGCAGCAGTAGTGTCACGCTTCCTGTCACGTGGATCAAGGGATCTGTGGCTTTCCCTCGAGGCTGTCCCTCGAGGCTTTCCCACGAGGCTTTCCCACAGGGCTGTGCCACGTGCCACCTTGGTGTGAGTCGATCCTCGGCGTGAAAGACGAGCCGGTGAAGGGAAAAGAGGTTCCTCTGGAATGGACTGAGACATCTGGGGGACTCTTGCAATGGTGGCACGACCCTGGAGTTCCTCTCGCCGTTCCTGTTGAGAGGGCCTCCCCTTGAGATGCGATGGGAACGCCGGGAACTCTTTCCCGACGAAGCAGGGAAAGGATCCCTCATCTCGAGCTACGAGGGGGAAACGGGGCTGATCTGGATGGGGGCGGGACCCACGTGTTTCGTCTCGAGTTGAGACGGGTATGTCGGCGAACTTCTTGTTTGCACCAAGGGTGTGAAGGACCCTTTCGAAGTTCCAGAGGTGAGGTGTGATCAGCCTCGAGACGCATTAGTGGAAATGGGCGTCATCTCGCCTGGAGGGGAGTACCTCCTGGATTTTCTCGAGTTGCGGCAGGTCTTCTCGAGTTACGACGGGGACCTCAGGGACCCGCTCTGGTGGCCTCAGGAAAGGCCAGTCCCCATGCGACTTGCTAGGGGACCTCTCGGGATTCCTCTCCCGTCCATGCCGGGGCCTCAGTCCTTGTGTGGAGTCCGGGCCGGAACCTGAGGATTCCTCTCCAGTGTTGCCATGGATCTTGGGGTGCTTCTGAGTCTCCCCAGGGGAGTCAGGCCTCGTCTCGAGTGGGGGCATGCACGTGCGCTTTCCTCCCGAGCTGCAGCAGTAGTGTCACGCTTCCTGTCACGTGGATCAAGGGATCTGTGGCTTTCCCTCGAGGCTGTCCCTCGAGGCTTTCCCACGAGGCTTTCCCACAGGGCTGTGCCACGTGCCACCTTGGTGTGAGTCGATCCTCGGCGTGAAAGACGAGCCGGTGTAGGGAAAAGAGGTTCCTCTGGAATGGACTGAGACATCTGGGGGACTCTTGGAATGGTGGCACGACCCTGGAGTTCCTCTCGCCGTTCCTGTTGAGAGGGCCTCCTCTTGAGATGCGATGGGAACGCCGGGAACTCTTTCCCGACGAAGCAGGGAAAGGATCCCTCATCTCGAGCTACGAGGGGGAAACGGGGCTGATCTGGATGGGGGCGGGACCCACGTGTTTCCTCTCGAGTTGAGACGGGTATGTCGGCGAACTTCTTGATTTGCACCAAGGGTGTGAAGGACCCTTTCGAAGTTCCAGAGGGGAGGTGTGATCAGCCTCGAGACGCCTCAGTGGAAATGGGCCTTATCTCGCCTGGAGGGGAGTACCTCCTGGATTTTCTCGAGTTGCGGCAGGTCTTCTCGTGTTACGACGGGGACCTCAGGGACCCGCTCTGGTGGCCTCAGGAAAGGCCAGTCCCCATGCGAGTTGCTAGGGGACTTTTCGGGATTCCTCTCCCGTCCATGCCGGGGCCTCAGTCCTTGTGTGGAGTCGGGGCCGGAACCTAGGATTCCTCTCCAGTGTTGGCATGGATCTTGGGGTGCTTCTGAGTCTCCCCAGGGGAGTCAGGCCTCGTCTCGAGTGGGGGCATGCACGTGCGCTTTCCTCCCGAGCTGCAGCAGTAGTGTCACGCTTCCTGTCACGTGGATCAAGGGATCTGTGGCTTTCCCTCGAGGCTGTCCCTCGAGGCTTTCCCACGAGGCTTTCCCACAGGGCTGTGCCAAGTGCCACCTTGGTGTGAGTCGATCCTCGGCGTGAAAGACGAGCCGGTGAAGGGAAAAGAGGTTCCTCTGGAATGGACTGAGACATCTGGGGGACTCTTGCAATGGTGGCACGACCCTGGAGTTCCTCTCGCCGTTCCTGTTGAGAGGGCCTCCCCTTGAGATGCGATGGGAACGCCGGAAACTCTTTCCCGACGAAGCAGGAAAAGGATCCCTCATCTCGAGGTACGAGGGGGAAACGGGGCTGATCTGGATGGGGGCGGGACCCACGTGTTTCCTCTCGAGTTGAGACGGGTATGTCGGCGAACTTCTTGATTTGCACCAAGGGTGTGAAGGACCCTTTCGAAGTTCCAGAGGTGAGGTGTGATCAGCCTCGAGACGCATCAGTGGAAATGGGCCTCATCTCGCCTGGAGGGGAGTACCTCCTGGATTTTCTCGAGTTGCGGCAGGTCTTCTCGAGTTACGACGGGGACCTCAGGGACCCGCTCTGGTGGCCTCAGGAAAGGCCAGTCCCCATGCGAGTTGCTAGGGGACCTCTCGGGATTCCTCTCCCGTCCATGCCGGGGCCTCAGTCCTTGTGTGGAGTCGGGTCCGGAAACTGAGGATTCCTCTCCAGTGTTGCCATGGATCTTGGGGTGCTTCTGAGTCTCCCCAGGGGAGTCAGGCCTCGTCTCGTGTGGGGGCATGCACGTGCACTTTCCTCCCGAGCTGCAGCAGTAGTGTCACGCTTCCTGTCACGTGGATCAAGGGATCTGTGGCTTTCCCTCGAGGCTGTCCCTCGAGGCTTTCCCACGAGGCTTTCCCACAGGGCTGTGCCACGTGCCACCTTGGTGTGAGTCGATCCTCGGCGTGAAAGACGAGCCGGTGTAGGGAAAAGAGGTTCCTCTGGTATGGACTGAGACATCTGGGGGACTCTTGGAATGATGGCACGACCCTGGAGTTCCTCTCGCCGTTCCTGTTGAGAGGGCCTCCTCTTGAGATGCGACGGGAACGCCGGGAACTCTTTCCCGATGAAGCAGGGAAAGGATCCCTCATCTCGAGCTACGAGGCGGAAACGGGGCTCCTCTGGATGTGGGCGGGACCCTCGTGTTTCCTCTCGAGTGGAGACGGGTATGTCGGGGAACTTCTTGATTAGGACCAAGGGTGTGAAGGACCCTTCCGAAGTTCCAGAGGGGAGGTGTGATCAGCCTCGAGACGCCTCAGCGGAAAGGGGCCTCTTCTCGCCTGGAGCGGAGAACCTCCTGGATTTTCTCGAGTTGCGGCAGGTCTTCTCGAGTTACGACGGGGACCTCAGGGACCCGCTCTGGTGGTCTCAGGAAAGGCCAGTCCCCGTGCGAGTTGCTAGGGGACCTCTCGGGATTCCTCTCCCGTCCATGCCGGGGCCTCAGTCCTTGTGTGGAGTCGGGGCCGGAACCTGAGGATTCCTCTCCAGTGTTGCCATGGATCTTGGGGTGCTTCTGAGTCTCCCCAGGAGAGTCAGGCCTCGTCTCGAGTGGGGGCATGCACGTGCGCTTTCCTCCCGAGCTGCAGCAGTAGTGTCACGCTTCCTGTCACGTGGATCAAGGGATCTGTGGCTTTCCCTCGAGGCTGTCCCTCGAGGCTTTCCCACGAGGCTTTCCCACAGGGCTGTGCCACGTGCCACCTTGGTGTGAGTCGATCCTCGGCGTGAAAGACGAGCCGGTGTAGGGAAAAGAGGTTCCTCTGGAATGGACTGAGACATCTGGGGGACTCTTGCAACGGTGGAACGACCCGGGAGTTTCTCTCGCGGTTCCTGTTGAGAGGGCCTCCTCTTGAGAGGCGACGGGAACGCCGGGAACTCTTTCCCGACGAAGTAGGGAAAGGATCCCTCATCTCGAGCTACGAGGCGGAAACGGGGCTCCTCTGGATGTGGGCTGGACCCTCGTGTTTCCTCTCGAGTGGAGACGGGTATGTCGGGGAACTTCTTGATTAGCACCAAGGGTGTGAAGGACCCTTTCGAAGCTCCAGAGGGGAGGTGTGATCAGCCTCGAGACGCCTCAGCGGAAATGGCCCTCATCTCGCCTGGAGGGGAGAACCTCCTGGATTTTCTCGAGTTGCGGCAGGTCTTCTCGAGTTACGACGGGGACCTCAGGGACCCGCTCTGGTGGCCTCAGGATAGGCCAGTACCCATGCGAGTTGCTAGGGGACCTCTCAGGATTCCTCTCCCGTCCATGCCGGGGCCTAAGTCCTTGTGTGGCGTCGGGTCCGGAACCTGAGGATTCCTCTCCAGTGTTGCCATGGATCTTGGGGTGCTTCTGAGTCTCCCCAGGGGAGTCAGGCCTCGTCTCGTGTGGGGGCATGCACGTGCGCTTTCCTCCCGAGCTGCAGCAGTAGTGTCACGCTTCCTGTCACGTGGATCAAGGGATCTGTGGCTTTCCCTCGAGGCTGTCCCTCGAGGCTTTCCCACGAGGCTTTCCCACAGGGCTGTGCCACGTGCCACCTTGGTGTGAGTCGATCCTCGGCGTGAAAGACGAGCCGGTGTAGGGAAAAGAGGTTCCTCTGGTATGGACTGAGACATCTGGGGGACTCTTGGAATGATGGCACGACCCTGGAGTTCCTCTCGCCGTTCCTGTTGAGAGGGCCTCCTCTTGAGATGCGACGGGAACGCCGGGAACTCTTTCCCGACGAAGCAGGGAAAGGATCCCTCATCTCGAGCTAGGAGGCGGAAACAGGGCTCCTCTGGATGTGGGCGGGAGCCTCGTGTTTCCTCTCGAGTGGAGACGGGTATGTCGGGGAACTTCTTGATTAGCACCAAGGGTGTGAAGGACCCTTCCGAAGTTCCAGAGGGGAGGTGTGATCAGCCTCGAGACGCCTCAGCGAAAATGGGCCTCATCTCGCCTGGAGGGGAGAACCTCCTGGATTTTCTCGAGTTGCGGCAGGTCTTCTCGAGTTACGACGGGGACCTCAGGGACCCGCTCTGGTGGCCTCAGGATAGGCCAGTCCCCATGCGAGTTGCTAGGGGACCTCTCAGGATTCCTCTCCCTTCCATGCCGGGGCCTCAGTCCTTGTGTAGAGTCGGGGCCGGAACCTGAGGATTCCTCTCCAGTGTTGCCATGGATCTTGGGGTGCTTCTGAGTCTCCCCAGGGGAGTCAGGCCTCGTCTCGAGTGGGGGCATGCATGTGCGCTTTCCTCCCGAGCTGCAGCAGTAGTGTCACGCTTCCTGTCACGTGGATCAAGGGATCTGTGGCTTTCCCTCGAGGCTGTCCCTCGAGGCTTTCCCACGAGGCTTTCCCACAGGGCTGTGCCACGTGCCACCTTGTTGTGAGTCGATCCTCGGCGTGAAAGACGAGCCGGTGTAGGGAAAAGAGGTTCCTCTGGTATGGACTGAGACATCTGGGGGACTCTTGGAATGATGGCACGACCCTGGAGTTCCTCTCGCCGTTCCTGTTGAGAGGGCCTCCTCTTGAGATGCGACGGGAACGCCCGGAACTCTTTCCCGACGAAGCAGAGAAAGGATCCCTCATCTCGAGCTACGAGGCGAAAACGGGGCTCCTCTGGATGTGGGCGGGACCCTCGTGTTTCCTCTCGAGTGGAGACGGGTATGTCGGGGAACTTCTTGATTAGCACCAAGGGTGTGAAGGACCCTTCCGAAGTTCCAGAGGGGAGGTGTGATCAGCCTCGAGACGCCTCAGCGGAAAGGGGCCTCATCTCGCCTGGAGCGGAGAACCTCCTGGATTTTCTCGAGTTGCGGCAGGTCTTCTCGAGTTACGACGGGGACCTCAGGGACCCGCTCTGGTGGTCTCAGGAAAGGCCAGTCCCCGTGCGAGTTGCTAGGGGACCTCTCGGGATTCCTCTCCCGTCCATGCCGGGGCCTCAGTCCTTGTGTGGAGTCGGGGCCGGAACCTGAGGATTCCTCTCCAGTGTTGCCATGGATCTTGGGGTGCTTCTGAGTCTCCCCAGGGGAGTCAGGCCTCGTCTCGAGTGGGGGCATGCACGTGCGCTTTCCTCCCGAGCTGCAGCAGTAGTGTCACGCTTCCTGTCACGTGGATCAAGGGATCTGTGGCTTTCCCTCGAGGCTGTCCCTCGAGGCTTTCCCACGAGGCTTTCCCACAGGGCTGTGCCACGTGCCACCTTGGTGTGAGTCGATCCTCGGCATGAAAGACGAGCCGGTGTAGGGAAAAGAGGTTCCTCTGGTATGGACTGAGACATCTGGGGGACTCTAGCAACGGTGGAACGACCCTGGAGTTCTTCTCGCGGTTCCTGTTGAGAGGGCCTCCTCTTGAGATGCGACGGGAACGCCGGGAACTCTTTCCCGACGAAGCAGGGAAAGGATCCCTCATCTCGAGCTACGAGGCGGAAACGGGGCTCCTCTGGATGTGGGCTGGACCCTCGTGTTTCCTCTCGAGTGGAGACGGGTATGTCAGGGAACTTCTTGATTAGCACCAAGGGTGTGAAGGACCCTTCCGAAGATCCAGAGGGGAGGTGTGCTCAGCCTCGAGACGCCTCAACGGAAAGGGGCCTCATCTCGCCTGGAGGGGAGAACCTCCTGGATTTTCTCGAGTTGCGGCAGGTCTTCTCGAGTTACGACGGGGACCTCAGGGACCCCCTCTGGTGGCCTCAGGAAAGGCCAGTCCCCATGCGAGTTGCTAGGGGACCTCTCGGGATTCCTCTCCCGTCCATGCCATGGCCTCAGTCCTTGTGTGGAGTCGGGGCTGGAACCTGAGGATTCCTCTCCAGTGTTGCCATGGATCTTGGGGTGCTTCTGAGTCTCCCCAGGGGAGTCAGGCCTCGTCTCGAGTGGGGGCATGCACGTGCGCTTTCCTCCCGAGCTGCAGCAGTAGTGTCACGCTTCCTGTCACGTGGATCAAGGGATCTGTGGCTTTCCCTCGAGGCTGTCCCTCGAGGCTTTCCCACGAGGCTTTCCCACAGGGCTGTGCCACGTGCCACCTTGGTGTGAGTCGATCCTTGGCGTGAAAGACGAGCCGGTGAAGGGAAAAGAGGTTCCTCTGGAATGGACTGAGACATCTGGGGAACTCTTGGAATGGTGGCACGACCCTGGACTTCCTCTCGCCGTTCCTGTTGAGAGGGCCTCCTCTTGAGATGCGACGGGAACGCCGGGAACTCTTTCCCGAAGAAGCAGGGAAAGGATCCCTCATCTCGAGCTACGAGGCAGAAACGGGGCTCCTCTGGATGTGGGCGGGACCCGCGTGTTTCCTCTCGAGTGGAGACGGGTATGTCGAGGAATATCTTGATTAGCCTCAAGGTTGTGAAGGACCCTTCCGAAGTTCAAGAGGGGAGGTGTGATCAGCCTCGAGACGCCTCCGCGGAAAGGGGCCTCATCTCGCCTGGAGCGGAGAACCTCCTGGATTTTCTCGAGTTGCGGCAGGTCTTCTCGAGTTACGACGGGGACCTCAGGGACCCGCTCTGGTGGCCTCAGGAAAGGCCAGTCCCCATGCGACTTGCTAGGGGACCTCTCGGGATTCCTCTCCCGTCCATGCCGGGGCCTCAGTCCTTGTGTGGAGTCCGGGCCGGAACCTGAGGATTCCTCTCCAGTGTTGCCATGGATCTTGGGGTGCTTCTGAGTCTCCCCAGGGGAGTCAGGCCTCGTCTCGAGTGGGGGCATGCACGTGCGCTTTCCTCCCGAGCTGCAGCAGTAGTGTCACGCTTCCTGTCACGTGGATCAAGGGATCTGTGGCTTTCCCTCGAGGCTGTCCCTCGAGGCTTTCCCACGAGGCTTTCCCACAGGGCTGTGCCACGTGCCACCTTGGTGTGAGTCGATCCTCGGCGTGAAAGACGAGCCGGTGTAGGGAAAAGAGGTTCCTCTGGAATGGACTGAGACATCTGGGGGACTCTTGGAATGGTGGCACGACCCTGGAGTTCCTCTCGCCGTTCCTGTTGAGAGGGCCTCCTCTTGAGATGCGATGGGAACGCCGGGAACTCTTTCCCGACGAAGCAGGGAAAGGATCCCTCTTCTCGAGCTACGAGGGGGAAACGGGGCTGATCTGGATGGGGGCGGGACCCACGTGTTTCCTCTCGAGTTGAGACGGGTATGTCGGCGAACTTCTTGATTTGCACCAAGGGTGTGAAGGACCCTTTCGAAGTTCCAGAGGGGAGGTGTGATCAGCCTCGAGACGCCTCAGTGGAAATGGGCCTTATCTCGCCTGGAGGGGAGTACCTCCTGGATTTTCTCGAGTTGCGGCAGGTCTTCTCGTGTTACGACGGGGACCTCAGGGACCCGCTCTGGTGGCCTCAGGAAAGGCCAGTCCCCATGCGAGTTGCTAGGGGACTTTTCGGGATTCCTCTCCCGTCCATGCCGGGGCCTCAGTCCTTGTGTGGAGTCGGGGCCGGAACCTAGGATTCCTCTCCAGTGTTGGCATGGATCTTGGGGTGCTTCTGAGTCTCCCCAGGGGAGTCAGGCCTCGTCTCGAGTGGGGGCATGCACGTGCGCTTTCCTCCCGAGCTGCAGCAGTAGTGTCACGCTTCCTGTCACGTGGATCAAGGGATCTGTGGCTTTCCCTCGAGGCTGTCCCTCGAGGCTTTCCCACGAGGCTTTCCCACAGGGCTGTGCCACGTGCCACCTTGGTGTGAGTCGATCCTCGGCGTGAAAGACGAGCCGGTGAAGGGAAAAGAGGTTCCTCTGGAATGGACTGAGACATCTGGGGGACTCTTGCAATGGTGGCACGACCCTGGAGTTCCTCTCGCCGTTCCTGTTGAGAGGGCCTCCCCTTGAGATGCGATGGGAACGCCGGGAACTCTTTCCCGACGAAGCAGGAAAAGGATCCCTCATCTCGAGGTACGAGGGGGAAACGGGGCTGATCTGGATGGGGGCGGGACCCACGTGTTTCCTCTCGAGTTGAGACGGGTATGTCGGCGAACTTCTTGATTTGCACCAAGGGTGTGAAGGACCCTTTCGAAGTTCCAGAGGTGAGGTGTGATCAGCCTCGAGACGCATCAGTGGAAATGGGCCTCATCTCGCCTGGAGGGGAGTACCTCCTGGATTTTCTCGAGTTGCGGCAGGTCTTCTCGAGTTACGACGGGGACCTCAGGGACCCGCTCTGGTGGCCTCAGGAAAGGCCAGTCCCCATGCGAGTTGCTAGGGGACCTCTCGGGATTCCTCTCCCGTCCATGCCGGGGCCTCAGTCCTTGTGTGGAGTCCGGTCCGGAAACTGAGGATTCCTCTCCAGTGTTGCCATGGATCTTGGGGTGCTTCTGAGTCTCCCCAGGGGAGTCAGGCCTCGTCTCGTGTGGGGGCATGCACGTGCACTTTCCTCCCGAGCTGCAGCAGTAGTGTCACGCTTCCTGTCACGTGGATCAAGGGATCTGTGGCTTTCCCTCGAGGCTGTCCCTCGAGGCTTTCCCACGAGGCTTTCCCACAGGGCTGTGCCACGTGCCACCTTGGTGTGAGTCGATCCTCGGCGTGAAAGACGAGCCGGTGTAGGGAAAAGAGGTTCCTCTGGTATGGACTGAGACATCTGGGGGACTCTTGGAATGATGGCACGACCCTGGAGTTCCTCTCGCCGTTCCTGTTGAGAGGGCCTCCTCTTGAGATGCGACGGGAACGCCGGGAACTCTTTCCCGATGAAGCAGGGAAAGGATCCCTCATCTCGAGCTACGAGGCGGAAACGGGGCTCCTCTGGATGTGGGCGGGACCCTCGTGTTTCCTCTCGAGTGGAGACGGGTATGTCGGGGAACTTCTTGATTAGGACCAAGGGTGTGAAGGACCCTTCCGAAGTTCCAGAGGGGAGGTGTGATCAGCCTCGAGACGCCTCAGCGGAAAGGGGCCTCTTCTCGCCTGGAGCGGAGAACCTCCTGGATTTTCTCGAGTTGCGGCAGGTCTTCTCGAGTTACGACGGGGACCTCAGGGACCCGCTCTGGTGGTCTCAGGAAAGGCCAGTCCCCGTGCGAGTTGCTAGGGGACCTCTCGGGATTCCTCTCCCGTCCATGCCGGGGCCTCAGTCCTTGTGTGGAGTCGGGGCCGGAACCTGAGGATTCCTCTCCAGTGTTGCCATGGATCTTGGGGTGCTTCTGAGTCTCCCCAGGAGAGTCAGGCCTCGTCTCGAGTGGGGGCATGCACGTGCGCTTTCCTCCCGAGCTGCAGCAGTAGTGTCACGCTTCCTGTCACGTGGATCAAGGGATCTGTGGCTTTCCCTCGAGGCTGTCCCTCGAGGCTTTCCCACGAGGCTTTCCCACAGGGCTGTGCCACGTGCCACCTTGGTGTGAGTCGATCCTCGGCGTGAAAGACGAGCCGGTGTAGGGAAAAGAGGTTCCTCTGGAATGGACTGAGACATCTGGGGGACTCTTGCAACGGTGGAACGACCCGGGAGTTTCTCTCGCGGTTCCTGTTGAGAGGGCCTCCTCTTGAGAGGCGACGGGAACGCCGGGAACTCTTTCCCGACGAAGTAGGGAAAGGATCCCTCATCTCGAGCTACGAGGCGGAAACGGGGCTCCTCTGGATGTGGGCTGGACCCTCGTGTTTCCTCTCGAGTGGAGACGGGTATGTCGGGGAACTTCTTGATTAGCACCAAGGGTGTGAAGGACCCTTTCGAAGCTCCAGAGGGGAGGTGTGATCAGCCTCGAGACGCCTCAGCGGAAATGGCCCTCATCTCGCCTGGAGGGGAGAACCTCCTGGATTTTCTCGAGTTGCGGCAGGTCTTCTCGAGTTACGACGGGGACCTCAGGGACCCGCTCTGGTGGCCTCAGGATAGGCCAGTACCCATGCGAGTTGCTAGGGGACCTCTCAGGATTCCTCTCCCGTCCATGCCGGGGCCTAAGTCCTTGTGTGGCGTCGGGTCCGGAACCTGAGGATTCCTCTCCAGTGTTGCCATGGATCTTGGGGTGCTTCTGAGTCTCCCCAGGGGAGTCAGGCCTCGTCTCGTGTGGGGGCATGCACGTGCGCTTTCCTCCCGAGCTGCAGCAGTAGTGTCACGCTTCCTGTCACGTGGATCAAGGGATCTGTGGCTTTCCCTCGAGGCTGTCCCTCGAGGCTTTCCCACGAGGCTTTCCCACAGGGCTGTGCCACGTGCCACCTTGGTGTGAGTCGATCCTCGGCGTGAAAGACGAGCCGGTGTAGGGAAAAGAGGTTCCTCTGGTATGGACTGAGACATCTGGGGGACTCTTGGAATGATGGCACGACCCTGGAGTTCCTCTCGCCGTTCCTGTTGAGAGGGCCTCCTCTTGAGATGCGACGGGAACGCCGGGAACTCTTTCCCGACGAAGCAGGGAAAGGATCCCTCATCTCGAGCTTCGAGGCGGAAACAGGGCTACTCTGGATGTGGGCGGGAGCCTCGTGTTTCCTCTCGAGTGGAGACGGGTATGTCAGGGAACTTCTTGATTAGCACCAAGGGTGTGAAGGACCCTTCCGAAGTTCCAGAGGGGAGGTGTGATCAGCCTCAAGACGCCTCAGCGGAAAGGGACCTCATCTCGCCTGGAGGGGAGAACCTCCTGGATTTTCTCGAGTTGCGGCAGGTCTTCTCGAGTTACGACGGGGACCTCAGGGACCCGCTCTGGTGGCCTCAGGAAAGGCCAGTCCCCGGGCGAGTTGCTAGGGGACCTCTCGGGATTCCTCTCCCGTCCATGCCGGGGCCTCAGTCCTTGTGTGGAGTCGGGGCCGGAAACTGAGGATTCCTCTCCAGTGTTGCCATGGATCTTGGGGTGCTTCTGAGTCTCCCCAGGGGAGTCAGGCCTCGTCTCGAGTGGGGGCATGCACGTGCGCTTTCCTCCCGAGCTACAGCATTAGTGTCACGCTTCCTGTCACGTGGATCAAGGGATCTGTGGCTTTCCCTCGAGGCTGTCCCTCGAGGCTTTCCCACGAGGCTTTCCCACAGGGCTGTGCCACGTGCCACCTTGGTGTGAGTCGATCCTCGGCTTGAAAGACGAGCGGGTGAAGGGAAAAGAGGTTCCTCTGGAATGGACTGAGACATCTGGGGGTCTCTTGCAATGGTGGCACGACCCTGGAGTTCCTCTCGCCGTTCCTGTTGAGAGGGCCTCCCCTTGAGATGCGACGGGAACTCCGCGAACCCTTTCCCGACGAAGCAGGGAAAGGATCCCTCATCTCGAGCTACGAGGCGGAAACGGGGCTGATCTGGATGGGGGCGGGACCCTCGTGTTTCCTCTCGAGTGGAGACGGGTATGTCGGCGAACTTCTTGATTTGCACCAAGGGTGTGAAGGACCCTTTCGAAGTTCCAAAGGGGAGGTGTTATCAGCCTCAAGACGCCTCAGCGGAAGGGGGCCTCATCTCGCCTGGAGGGGGGAACCTCCTGGATTTTCTCGAGTTGCGGCAGGTCTTCTCGAGTTACGACGGGGACCTCAGGGACCCGCTCTGGTGGCCTCAGGAAAGGCCAGTCCCCATGCGAGTTGCTAGGGGACCTCTCGGGATTCCTCTCCCGTCCGTTCCGGGGCCTCAGTCCTTGTGTGGAGTCGGGGCCGGAACCTGAGGATTCCTCTCCAGTGTTGCCATGGATCTTGGGGTGCTTCTGAGTCTCCCCACGGGAGTCAGGCCTCATTCCGAGTGGGGGCATGCACGTGCGCTTTCCTCCCGAGCTGCAGCAGTAGTGTCACGCTTCCTGTCACGTGGATCAAGGCATCTGTGGCTTTCCCACGAGGCTTTCCCACAGGGCTGGGCCACGTGCCACCTTGGTGTGAGTCGTACCTCGGCGTGAAAGACGAGCCGGTGTAGGGAAAAGAGTTTCCTCTGGTATGGACTGAGACATCTGGGGGACTCTTGGAATGGTGGCACGACCCTGGAGTTCCTCTCGCCGTTTCTATTGAGAGGGCCTCCTCTTGAGATGCGACGGGAACGCCGGGAACTCTTTCCCGACGAAGCAGGGAAAGAATGCCTCATCTCGAGATACGAGGAGGAAACGGGGCTCCTCTGGATGTTGGCGGGACCCTCGTGTTTTCTCTCGAGGGGAGACGGGTATGTCGGGGAACTTCTTGATTTGCACCAAGGGTGTGAAGGACCCTTTCGAAGTTCCAGAGGGGAGGTGTGATCAGCCTCGAGACGCCTCAGCGGAAATGGGCCTCATCTCGCCTGGAGGGGAGAACCTCCTGTATTTTCTCGAGTTGCGGCAGGTCTTCTCGAGTTACGACGGGGACCTCAGGGACCCGCTCTGGTGGCCTCAGGAAAGGCCAGTCCCCATGCGAGTTGCTAGGGGACCTCTCGGGATTCCTCTCCCGTCCATGCCGGGGCCTCAGTCCTTGTGTGCATTCGGGGCCGGAACCTGAGGATTCCTCTCCAGTGTTGCCATGGATCTTGGGGTGCTTCTGAGTCTCCCCAGGGGAGTCAGGCCTCGTCTCGTGTGGGGGCATGCACGTGCGCTTTCCTCCCGAGCTGCAGCAGTAGTGTCACGCTTCCTGTCACGTGGATCAAGGGATCTGTGGCTTTCCCTCGAGGCTGTCCCTCGAGGCTTTCCCACGAGGCTTTCCCACAGGGCTGGGCCACGTGCCACCTTGGTGTGAGTGGTAACTCGGAGTGAAAGACGAGCCGGTGAAGGGAAAAGAGGTTCCTCTGGTATGGACTGAGACATCTGGGGTACTCTTGGAATGGTGGCACGACCCTGGAGTTCCTCTCGCCGTTCCTGTTGAAAGGGCCTCCTCTTGAGATGCGACGGGAACGCCGGGAACTCTTTCCCGACGAAGCAGGGAAAGGATCCCTCATCTCGAGCTACGAGGCGGAAACGGGGCTCCTCTGGATGTGGGCGGGACCCTCGTGTTTCCTCTCGAGTGGAGACGGGTATTTCGGGGAACTTCTTGATTTGCACCAAGGGTGTGAAGGACCCTTCCGAAGTTCCAGAGGGGAGGTGTGATCAGCCTCGAGAGGCCTCAGTGGAAATGGGCCTCATCTCGCCTGGAGGGGTGAACCTCCTGGATTTTCTCGAGTTGCCGCAGGTCTTCTCGAGTTACAACCGGAACCTCAGGGACCCGCTCTGGTGGCCTCAGGAAAGGCCAGTCCCCATGCGAGTTGCTAGGGGACCTCTCGGGATTCCTCTCCCGTCCATGCCGGGGCCTCAGTCCTTGTGTGGAGTCGGGGCCGGAACCTGAGGATTCCTCTCCAGTGTTGCCATGGACCTTGGGGTGCTTCTGAGTCTCCCCAGGGGAGTCAGGCCTCGTCTCGAGTGGGGGCATGCACGTGCGCTTTCCTCCCGAGCTGCAGCTGTAGTGTCACGCTTCCTGTCACGTGGATCAAGGGATCTGTGGCTTTCCCTCGAGGCTGTCCCTCGAGGCTTTCCCACGAGGCTTTCCCACAGGGCTGTGCCACGTGCCACCTTGGTGTGAGTCGATCCTCGGCGTGAAAGACGAGCCGGTGTAGGGAAAAGAGGTTCCTCTCGAATGGAGTGACACATCGGGGGGACTCTTGCAATGGTGGCACGACCCTGGAGTTCCTCTCGCTGTTCCTGTTGAGAGGCCCTCCTCTTGAGATGCGACGGGAACGCCGGGAACTCTTTCCCGACGAAGCAGGGAATGGATCCCTCATCTCGAGCTGCGAGGCGGAAACGGGGCTCCTCTGGATGTGGGCGGGACCCTCGTGTTTCCCCTCGAGTGGAGACGGGTATGTCGGGGAACTTCTTGATTTGCACCAAGGGTGTGAAGGACCCTTTCGTAGTTTCAGAGATGAGGTGTGATCAGCCTCGAGACGCCTCAGCGGAAAGGGGCCTCATCTCGCCTGGAGGGGAGAACCTCCTGGATTTTCTCGAGTTGCGGCAGGTCTTCTCGAGTTACGACGGGGACCTCAGGGACCCGCTCTGGTGGCCTCAGGAAAGGCCAGTCCCCATGCGAGTTGCTAGGGGACCTCTCGGGATTCCTCTCCCGTCCGTTCCGGGGCCTCAGTCCTTGTGTGGAGTCGGGGCCGGAACCTGAGGATTCCTCTCCAGTGTTGCCATGGATCTTGGGGTGCTTCTGAGTCTCCCCACGGGAGTCAGGCCTCATTCCGAGTGGGGGCATGCACGTGCGCTTTCCTCCCGAGCTGCAGCAGCAGTGTCACGCTTCCTGTCACGTGGATCAAGGCATCTGTGGCTTTCTCACGAGGCTTTCCCACAGGGCTGTGCCACGTGCCACCTTGGTGTGAGTCGTACCTCGGCGTGAAAGACGAGCCAGTGTAGGGAAAAGAGTTTCCTCTGGTATGGACTGAGACATCTGGGGGACTCTTGGAATGGTGGCACGACCCTGGAGTTCCTCTCGCCGTTCCTATTGAGAGGGCCTCCTCTTGAGATGCGACGGGAACGCCGGGAACTCTTTCCCGACGAAGCAGGGAAAGAATCCCTCATCTCGAGATACGAGGAGGAAACGGGGCTCCTCTGGATGTTGGCGGGCCCCTCGTGTTTTCTCTCGAGGGGAGACGGGTATGTCGGGGAACTTCTTGATTTGCACCAAGGGTGTGAAGGACCCTTCCGAAGTTCCAGAGGGGAGGTGTGATCAGCCTCGAGACGCCTCAGCGGAAATGGGCCTCATCTCGCCTGGAGGGGAGAACCTCCTGTATTTTCTCGAGTTGCGGCAGGTCTTCTCGAGTTACGACGGGGACCTCAGGGACCCGCTCTGGTGGCCTCAGGAAAGGCCAGTCCCCATGCGAGTTGCTAGGGGACCTCTCGGGATTCCTCTCCCGTCCATGCCGGGGCCTCAGTCCTTGTGTGGATTCGGGGCCGGAACCTGAGGATTCCTCTCCAGTGTTGCCATGGATCTTGGGGTGCTTCTGAGTCTCCCCAGGGGAGTCAGGCCTCGTCTCGAGTGGGGGCATGCACGTGCGCTTTCCTCCCGAGCTGCAGCAGTAGTGTCACGCTTCCTGTCACGTGGATCAAGGGATCTGTGGCTTTCCCTCGAGGCTTTTGCTCGAGGCTTTCCCACGAGGCTTTCCCACAGGGCTGTGCCACGTGCCACCTTGGTGTGAGTGGTAACTCGGAGTGAAAGACGAGCCGGTGAAGGGAAAAGAGGTTCCTCTGGTATGGACTGAGACATCTCGGGGACTCTTGGAATGGTGGCACGACCCTGGAGTTCCTCTCGCCGTTCCTGTTGAGAAGGCCTCCTCTTGAGATGCGACGGGAACGCCGGGAACTCTTTCCCGACGAAGCAGGGAAAGGATCCCTCATCTCGAGCTACGAGGCGGAAACGGGGCTCCTCTGGATGTGGGCGGGACCCTCGTGTTTCCTCTCGAGTGGAGACGTGTATTTCGGGGAACTTCTTGATTTGCACCAAGGGTGTGAAGGACCCTTCCGAAGTTCCAGAGGGGAGGTGCGATCAGCCTCGAGAGGCCTCAGTGGAAATGGGCCTCATCTCGCCTGGAGGGGTGAACCTCCTGGATTTTCTCGAGTTGCCGCAGGTCTTCTCGAGTTACAACCGGAACCTCAGGGACCCGCTCTGGTGGCCTCAGGAAAGGCCAGTCCCCATGCGAGTTGCCTGTGGACCTCTCGGGATTCCTCTCCCGTCCATGCCGGGGCCTCAGTCCTTGTGTGGAGTAGGGGCCGGAACGTGAGGATTCCTCTCCAGTGTTGCCATGGACCTTGGGGTGCTTCTGAGTCTCCCCAGGGGAGTCAGGCCTCGTCTCGAGTGGGGGCATGCACGTGCGCTATCCTCCCGAGCTGCAGCTGTAGTGTCACGCTTCCTGTCACGTGGATCAAGGGATCTGTGGCTTTCCCTCGAGGCTGTCCCTCGAGGCTTTCCCACGAGGCTTTCCCACAGGGCTGTGCCACGTGCCACCTTGGTGTGAGTCGATCCTCGGCGTGAAAGACGAGCCGGTGTAGGGAAAAGAGGTTCCTCTGGAATGGAGTGACACATCGGGGGGACTCTTGCAATGGTGGCACGACCCTGGAGTTCCTCTCGCTGTTCCTGTTTAGAGGCCCTCCTCTTGAGATGCGACGGGAACGCCGGGAACTCTTTCCCGACGAAGCAGGGAATGGATCCCTCATCTCGAGCTGCGAGGCGGAAACGGGGCTCCTCTGGATGTGGGCGGGACCCTCGTGTTTCCCCTCGAGTGGAGACGGGTATGTCGGGGAACTTCTTGATTTGCACCAAGGGTGTGAAGGACCCTTTCGTAGTTTCAGAGATGAGGTGTGATCAGCCTCGAGACGCCTCAGCGGAAAGGGGCCTCATCTCGCCTGGAGGGGAGAACCTCCTGGATTTTCTCGAGTTGCGGCAGGTCTTCTCGAGTTACGACGGGGCCTCAGGGACCCGCTCTGGTGGCCTCAGGAAAGGCCAGTCCCCATGCGAGTTGCTAGGGGACCTCTCGGGATTCCTCTCCCGTCCGTTCCGGGACCTCAGTCCTTGTGTGGAGTCGGGGCCGGAACCTGAGGATTCCTCTCCAGTGTTGCCATGGATCTTGGGGTGCTTCTGAGTCTCCCCACGGGAGTCAGGCCTCATTCCGAGTGGGGGCATGCACGTGCGCTTTCCTCCCGAGCTGCAGCAGTAGTGTCACGCTTCCTGTCACGTGGATCAAGGCATCTGTGGCTTTCCCACGAGGCTTTCCCACAGGGCTGTGCCACGTGCCACCTTGGTGTGAGTCGATCCTCGGCGTGAAAGACGAGCCGGTGTAGGGAAAAGAGTTTCCTCTGGTATGGACTGAGACATCTGGGGGACTCTTGGAATGGTGGCACGACCCTGGAGTTCCTCTCGCCGTTCCTGTTGAGAGGGCCTCCTCTTCACATGCGACGGGAACGCCGGGAACTCTTTCCCGACGAAGCAGGGAAAGAATCCCTCATCTCGAGATACGAGGAGGAAACGGGGCTCCTCTGGATGTTGGCGGGACCCTCGTGATTTCTCTCGAGGGGAGACGGGTATGTTGGGGAACTTCTTGATTTGCACCAAGGGTGTGAAGGACCCTTTCGAAGTTCCAGAGGGGAGGTGTGATCAGCCTCGAGACGCCTCAGCGGAAATGGGCCTCATCTCGCCTGGAGGGGAGAACCTCCTGGATTTTCTCGAGTTGCGGCAGGTCTTCTCGAGTTACGACGGGGACCTCAGGGACCCGCTCTGGTGGCCTCAGGAAAGGCCAGTCCCCATGCGAGTTGCTAGGGGACCTCTCGGGATTCATCTCCCGTCCATGCCGGGGCCTCAGTCCTTGTGTGGATTCGGGGCCGGAACCTGAGGATTCCTCTCCAGTGTTGCCATGGATCTTGGGGTGCTTCTGAGTCTCCCCAGGGGAGTCAGGCCTCATCCCGAGTGGGGGCATGCACGTGCGCTTTCCTCCCGAGCTGCAGCAGTAGGGTCACGCTTACTGTCACGTGGATAAAGGGATCTGTGGCTTTCCCTCGAGGCTTTCCCTCGAGGCTTTCCCAGGAGGCTTTCCCACAGGGCTGTGCCATGTGCCACCTTGGTGTGAGTCGATCCTCGGCGTGAAAGACGAGCCGGTGAAGGGAAAAGAGGTTCCTCTGGAATGGACTGAGACATCTGGGGCACTTTTGGAATGGTGGCTCGACCCTGGAGTTCCTCTCGCCGTTCCTGTTGAGAGGGCCTCCTCTTGAGTTGCGACGGGAACGCAGGGAATTCTTTCCCGACGAAGCAGGGAAAGGATCCCACACCTCGAGCTACGAGGCGGAAACTGGGCTCCTCTGGATGTGGGCGGGACCCTCGTGTTTCCTCTCGAGTGGAGACGGGTATGTCGGGGAACTTCTTGAGTTGCACCAAGGGTGTGAAGGACCCTTTCGACATTCCAGAGTTGAGGTGTGATTAGCCCCGAGAAGCCTCTGTGGAAATGGGCCTCATCTCGCCTGCAGGGGAGAACCTCCTGGATTTTCTCGAGTTGCGGCAGGTCTTCTCGAGTTACGACCTGGACCACAGGGACCCGCTCTGGTGGCCTCAGAAAGGGCCAGTCCTCATGCCAGTTGCTAGGGGCCATCTCGGGATTCCTCTCTCGTCGATGCTGGGGCCTAAGACCTTGTGTGGAGTCGGGGCCGGAACCTCAGCTTTCCTCTCCAGTGTTCACATGGATCTTGCGGTGCCTCTGAGTCTCCCCAGGGGAGTCAGGCCTCGTCTCGAGTGGGGGCATGCACGTGTGCTTCCCTCCCGAGCTGCAGCAATAGGGTCACGCTTTCTGTCACGTGGATCAATGGATCTGTGGCTTACCCTCAAGGCTTTCCCTCGAGGCTTTCCCACGAGGCTTTCCCACAGGGCTGTGCCAAGTGCCACCTTGGTGTGATCGCTCCTCGGCGTGAAAGGCGAGCCTGTGAAGGGAAAAGAGTTTCCTCTGGAATGGACTGAGACATCTGGGGGACTCTTGGAATGGTGGCACGACCCTGGAGTTCTTCTCGCCGTTCCTGTTGAGAGGGCCTCCTCTTGAGATGTGACGGGAACGCCGGGAATTCTTTCCCGATGAAGCAGGGAAAGGATCCCTCACCTCGAGCTACGAGGCGGAAACGGGGCTCCTCTGGATGTGGGCGGGACCCTCGTGTTTCCTCTCGAGTGCAGACGGGTATGTCGGGGAACTTCTTGAGTTGCACCAAGGGTGGGAAGGACCGTTTCGACGTTCCAGAGGTGAGGTGTGATTAGCCCCGAGAAGCCTCTGAGGAAATGGGCCTCATCTCGCCTGCAGGGGAGAACCTCCTGGATATTCTCGAGTTGCGGCAGGTCTTCTCGAGTTACGACGGGGACCTCAGGGACCCGCTCTGGTGGCCTCAGGAAGGGCCAGTCCCCATGCGAGTTGCTAGGGGCCATCTCGGGATTCCTCTCCCGTCGACGCCGGGGCCTAAGACCTTGTGTGGAGTCGGGTTCGGAACCTGAGGATTCCTCTCCAGTGTTGACATGGATCTTGGGGTGCCTCTGAGTCTCCCCAGGGGAGTCAGGCATCGTCTCGAGTGGGTGCATGCACGTGCGCTTTCCTCCCGAGCTGCAGCAGTAGGGTCACGCTTCCTGTCACGTGGATCAAGGGATCTGTGTCTTTCCCTCGAGGCTTTCCCTCGAGGGTTTCCCTCGAGGCTTTCCCACGAGGCTTTCCCACAGGGCTGTGTCAAGTGCCACCTTGGTGTGAGTCGATCCTCAGCGTGAAAGACGAGCCGGTGAAGGGAAAAGAGGTTCATCTGGAATGGACTGAGTTATCTGGGGGACTCTTGGAATGGTGGCACGACCCTGGAGTTCCTCTCGCCGTTCCTGTTGAGAGGGCCTCCTCCTGAGATGCGACGGGAACGCCCGGAATTCTTTCCTGACGAAGCAGGGAAAGGATCTGTCACCTCGAGCTACGAGGCGGAAACGGGGCTCCTCTGGATGTGGGCGGGACCCTCGTGTTTCCTCTCGAGTTGAGACGGGTATGTCGGGGAACATCTTGAGTTGCACCAAGGGCGTGAAGACCCTTTCGACGTTCCAGAGTTGAGGTGTGATTAGCCCCGAGAAGCCTCTGCGGAAATGGGCCTCATCTCGCCTGCAGGGGAGAACCTCCTGGATATTCTCGAGTTGCGGCAGGTCTTCTCGAGTTACGACGGGGACCTCAGGGACCCGCTCTGGTGGCCTCAGGAAGGGCCAGTCCCCATGCGAGTTGCTAGGGGCCATATCGGGATTCCTCTCCAGTCGATGTCGGGGCCTAAGACCTTGAGTGAAGTCGGGGCCGGAACCTGAGCATTCCTCTCCAGTGTTGACATGGATCTTGGGGTGCCTCTGAGTCTCCCCATGGGAGTCAGGCTTCGTCTTGAGTGGGGGCATGCACGTGCGCTTCCCTCCCGAGCTGCAGCTGTAGGGTCAGGCTTCCTGTCACGTGGATCAAGGGATCTGTGGCTTTCCCTTGAGGCTTTCCCTCGAGGCTTTAAGACGAGGCTTTCCCACAGGGCTGTGCCAAGTGCCACCTTGGTGTGAGTCGATCCTGGGCGTGAAAGACGAGCCTGTGATGGGAAAAGAGGTTCCTCTGGAATGGACTGAGACATCTGGGGGACTCTTGGAATGGTGGCACGACCCTGGAGTTCTTCTCGCCGTTCCTGTTGAGAGGGCCTCCTCTTGAGATGCGACGGGAACGCCGGGAACTCTTTCCCGACGAAGCAGGGAAAGGATCCCTCACCTCAAGCTTCGAGGCGGAAACGGGGCTCCTCTGGATGTGGGCGGGACCCTCGTGTTTCCTCTCGAGTGGAGACAGGTATGTCGGGGAACTTCTTCAGTTGCACCAAGGGTGTGAAAGACCCTTTCGAAGTTCCAGACGTGAGGTGTGATTAGCCCCGAGAAGCCTCTGCGGAAATGGGCCTCCTCTCGCCTGCAGGGGAGAACCTCCTGGATTTTCTCGAGTTGCGGCAGGTCTTCTCGAGTTACGACGGGGACCTCAGGGACCCGCTCTGGTGGCCTCAGGAAGGGCCTGTCGCCATGCGAGTTGCCAGGGGCCATCTCGGGATTCCTCTCCCGTCGACGCCGGGGCCTAAGACCTTGTGTGGAGTCGGGGCCGGAACCTGAGGATTACTCTCCAGTGTTGACATGGATCTTGGGGTGCCTCTGAGTCTACCCAGGGGAGTCAGGCATCGTCTCGTGTGGGGGCATGCACGTGCGCTTTCCTCCCGAGCTGCAGCTGTAGGGTCAGGCTTCCTGTCACGTGGATCAAGGGATCTGTGGCTTTCCCTCGAGGCTTTCCCTCGAGGATTTCCCACGAGGCTTTCCCACAGGGCTGTGCCAAGTGCCACCTTGGTGTGAGTCGATCCTCGGCGTGAAAGACGAGCCGGTGAAGGGAAAAGAGGTTCCTCTGGAATGGACTGCGACATCAGGGGGACACTTGTAATGGTGGCACGACCCTGGAGTTCCTCTCGCCGTTCCTGTTGAGAGGGCCTCCTCTTGAGATGCGACGGGAACGCCGGGAATTCTTTCCCGCCGAAGCAGGGAAAGGATCCCTCACCTCGAGCTACGAGGAGGAAACGGGGCTCCTCCGGATGTGGGCGGGACCCTCGTGTTTCCTCTCGAGTGGAGACGGGTATGTCGGAGAACTTCTTGAGTTGCACCAGGTGTGGGAAGGACCCTTTCGACGTTCCAGAGGTGAGGTGTGATTAGCCCCGAGAAGCCTCTGCGGAAATGGGCCTCATCTCGCCTGCAGGGGAGAACCTCTTGGATATTCTCGAGTTGCGGCAGGTCTTCTCGAGTTACGACGGGGACCTCAGGGACCCGCTCTGGTGGCCTCAGGAAGGGCCAGTCCCCATGCGGGTTGCTAGGGGCCATCTCGGGATTCCTCTCCCATCGATGCCGGGGCCTAAGACCTTGTGTGGAGTCGGGGCCGGAACCTGAGCATTCCTCTCCAGTGTTGACATGGATCTTGGGGTGCCTCTGAGTCTCCCCAGGGGAGTCAGGCCTCGTTTCGAGTGGGGGCATGCACGTGCGCTTCCCTCCCGAGCAGCAGCAGTAGGGTCACGCTTCCTGTCACGTGGATCAAGGGATCTGTGGCTTTCCCTGGAGGCTTTCCTTCGAGGCTTTCCCACAGGGCTGTGCCAAGTGCCACCTTTGTGTGAGTCGATCCTCGGCGTGAAAGACGAGCCGGTGAAATGAAAAGAGGTTCCTCTGGAATGGACTGGGACATCTGGGAGACTCTTGGAACGGTGGCAGGACCCTGGAGTTCCTCTCGACGTTCTTGTTGACAGGGCCTCCTCCTGAGATGCAACGGGAACGCCCGGAATTCTTTCCTGCCGAAGCAGGGAAAGGATCCCTCACCTCGAGCTACGAGGCAGAAACGGGGCTCCTCTGGATGTGGGCGGGACCCTCGATTTTCCTCTCGAGTGGAGACGGGTATGTCGGGGAACTTCTTGAGTTGCACCAAGGGTGTGAAGGACCCTTTCGACGTTCCAGAGGTGAGGTGTGATTAGCCCCGACAAGCCTCTGTGGAAATGGGCCTCATCTCGCCTGCAGGGGAGAACCTCCTGGATATTCTCGAGTTGCGGCAGGTCTTCTCGAGTTACGACGGGGACCTCAGGGACCCGCTCTGGTAGCCTCAGGAAGGGCCAGTCCCCATGCGAATTGCTAGGGCCCATCTCGGGATTCCTCTCCCGTCGATGCCGGGGCCTAAGACCTTGTGTTGAGTCGAGGCCGGAACCTGAGCATTCCTCACCAGTGTTGACATGGATCTTGGGGTGCCTCTGAGTCTCCCCAGGGGAGTCAGGCCTCGTCTCGAGTGGGGGCATGCACGTGCGCTTTCCTCCCGTGCTGCAGCAGTAGGGTCACGCTTCCTGTCACGTGGATCAAGGGATCTGTGGCTTTCCCTCGTGGCTTTCCCTCGAGGCTTTCCCTCGAGGCTTTCCCACGAGGCTTTCCCACAGGGCTGTGCCAAGTGCCACCTTGGTGTGAGTCGATCCTCGGCATGAAAGACGAGCCGGTGAAGGGAAAAGAGGTTCCTCTGGAATGGACTGAGACATCTGGGGGTCTCTTGGAATGGTGGCACGACCCTGGAGTTCCTCTCGCCATTCCTGTTTAGAGGGCCTCCTCTTGAGATGCGACGGGAACGCCGGGAATTCTTTCCCGACGAAGCAGAGAAAGGATCCCTCACCTCGAGCTACGAGGCGGAAACGGGGCTCCTCTGGATGTGGGAGGGACCCTCGTGTTGCCTCTCGAGTGGAGACGGTTATGTCCGGGAACTTCTTGAGTTGCACCAAGGGTGGGAAGGACCCTTTCGATGTTCCAGAGGTGAGGTGTGATTAGTCCCGAGAAGCCCCTGCGAAAATGGGCCTCCTCTCGCCTGGAGGGGAGAACCTCCTGGATTTTCTCGAGTTGCGGCAGGTCTTCTCGAGTCACGACGGGGAAATCAGGGACCCGCTCTTGTGGCCTCAGGAAGGGCCAGTCCCCATGCGAGTTGCTAGGGACCATCTCGGGATTCCTCTCTCATCGATGCCAGTGCCTAAGACCTTTTGTGTAGTCGGGGCCGGAACCTGAGGATTCCTCTCCAGTGTCGACATGGATCTTGGGGTGCCTCTGAGTCTCCCCAGGCGAGTCAGGCCTCGTCTCGAGTCGGGGCATGCACGTGGGCTTCCCTCCCGAGCTGCAGCAGTAGGGTCACGCTTACTGTCACGTGGATAAAGGGATCTGTGGCTTTCCCTCGAGGCTTTCCCTCGAGGCTTTCCCACGAGGCTTTCCCACAGGGCTGTGCCATGTGCCACCTTGGTGTGAGTCGATCCTCGGCGTGAAAGACGAGCCGGTGAAGGGAAAAGAGGTTCCTCTGGAATGGACTGAGACATCTGGGGCACTTTTGGAATGGTGGCTCGACCCTGGAGTTCCTCTCGCCGTTCCTGTTGAGAGGGCCTCCTCTTGAGTTGCGACGGGAACGCCGGGAATTCTTTCCCGACGAAGCAGGGAAAGGATCCCACACCTCGAGCTACGAGGCGGAAACTGGGCTCCTCTGGATGTGGGCGGGACCCTCGTGTTTCCTCTCGAGTGGAGACGGGTATGTCGGGGAACTTCTTGAGTTGCACCAAGGGTGTGAAGGACCCTTTCGACATTCCAGAGTTGAGGTGTGATTAGCCCCGAGAAGCCTCTGTGGAAATGGGCCTCATCTCGCCTGCAGGGGAGAACCTCCTGGATATTCTCGAGTTGCGGCAGGTCTTCTCGAGTTACGACGGGGACCTCAGGGACCCGCTCTGGTGGCCTCAGAAAGGGCCAGTCCTCATGCGAGTTGCTAGGGGCCATCTCGGGATTCCTCTCCCGTCGATGCTGGGGCCTAAGACCTTGTGTGGAGTCGGGGCCGGAACCTCAGCATTCCTCTCCAGTGTTCACATGGATCTTGCGGTGCCTCTGAGTCTCCCCAGGGGAGTCAGGCCTCGTCTCGAGTGGGGGCATGCACGTGCGCTTCCCTCCCGAGCTGCAGCAATAGGGTCACGCTTTCTGTCACGTGGATCAATGGATCTGTGGCTTACCCTCAAGGCTTTCCCTCGAGGCTTTCCCACGAGGCTTTCCCACAGGGCTGTGCCAAGTGCCACCTTGGTGTGATCGCTCCTCGGCGTGAAAGACGAGCCTGTGAAGGGAAAAGAGTTTCCTCTGGAATGGACTGAGACATCTGGGGGACTCTTGGAATGGTGGCACGACCCTGGAATTCTTCTCGCCGTTCCTGTTGAGAGGGCCTCCTCTTGAGATGTGACGGGAATGCCGGGAATTCTTTCCCAATGAAGCAGGGAAAGGATCCCTCACCTCGAGCTACGAGGCGGAAACGGGGCTTCTCTGGATGTGGGCGGGACACTCGTGTTTCCTCTCGAGTACAGACGGGTATGTCGGGGAACTTCTTGAGTTGCACCAAGGGTGGGAAGGACCGTTTCGACGTTCCAGAGGTGAGGTGTGATTAGCCCCGAGAAACCTCTGCGGAAATGGGCCTCATCTCGCCTGCAGGGGAGAACCTCCTGGATATTCTCGAGTTGCGGCAGGTCTTCTCGAGTTACGACGGGGACCTCAGGGACCCGCTCTGGTGGCCTCAGGAAGGGCCAGTCCCCATGCGAGTTGCTAGGGGCCATCTCGGGATTCCTCTCCCGTCGACGCCGGGGCCTAAGACCTTGTGTGGAGTCGGGTTCGGAACCTGAGGATTCCTCTCCAGTGTTGACATGGATCTTGGGGTGCCTCTGAGTCTCCCCAGGGGAGTCAGGCATCGTCTCGAGTGGGTGCATGCACGTGCGCTTTCCTCCCGAGCTGCAGCAGTAGGGTCAGGCTTCCTGTCACGTGGATCAAGGGATCTGTGGCTTTCCCTCGAGGCTTTCCCTCGAGGGTTTCCCTCGAGGCTTTCCCACGAGGCTTTCCCACAGGGCTGTGTCAAGTGCCACCTTGGTGTGAGTCGATCCTCAGCGTGAAAGACGAGCCGGTGAAGGGAAAAGAGGTTCCTCTGGAATGGACTGAGTTATCTGGGGGACTCTTGGAATGGTGGCACGACACTGGAGTTCCTCTCGCCGTTCCTGTTGAGAGGGCCTCCTCCTGAGATGCGACGGGAACGCCCGGAATTCTTTCCCGACGAAGCAGGGAAAGGATCTGTCACCTCGAGCTACGAGGCGGAAACGGGGCTCCTCTGGATGTGGGCGGGACCCTCGTGTTTCCTCTCGAGTTGAGACGGGTATGTCGGGGAACATCTTGAGTTGCACCAGGGGCGTGAAGACCCTTTCGACGTTCCAGAGTTGAGGTGTGATTAGCCCCGAGAAGCCTCTGCGGAAATGGGCCTCATCTCGCCTGCAGGGGAGAACCTCATGGATATTCTCGAGTTGCGGCAGGTCTTCTCGAGTTACGACTGGGACCTCAGGGACCCGCTCTGGTGGCCTCAGGAAGGGCCAGTCCCCATGCGAGTTGCTAGGGGCCATATCGGGATTCCTCTCCAGTCGATGCCGGGGCCTAAGACCTTGAGTGAAGTCGGGGCCGGAACCTGAGCATTCCTCTCCAGTGTTGACATGGATCTTGGGGTGCCTCTGAGTCTCCCCAGGGGAGTCAGGCTTCGTCTTGAGTGGGGGCATGCACGTGCGCTTCCCTCCCGAGCTGCAGCTGTAGGGTCAGGCTTCCTGTCCCGTGGATCAAGGGATCTGTGGCTTTCCCTTGAGGCTTTCCCTCGAGGCTTTCCCACGAGGCTTTCCCACAGGGCTGTGCCAAGTGCCACCTTGGTGTGAGTCGATCCTCGGCGTGAAAGACGAGCCTGTGATGGGAAAAGAGGTTCCTCTGGAATGGACTGAGACATCTGTGGGACTCTTGGAATGGTGGCACGACCCTGGAGTTCTTCTCGCCGTTCCTGTTGAGAGGGCCTCCTCTTGAGATGCGACGGGAACGCCGGGAACTCTTTCCCGACGAAGCAGGGAAAGGATCCCTCACCTCAAGCTTCGAGGCGGAAACGGGGCTCCTCTGGATGTGGGCGGGACCCTCGTGATTCCTCTCGAGTGGAGACGGGTATGTCGGGGAACTTCTTCAGTTGCACCAAGGGTGTGAAAGACCCTTTCGAAGTTCCAGACGTGAGGTGTGATTAGCCCCGAGAAGCCTCTGCGGAAATGGGCCTCCTCTCGCCTGCAGGGGAGAACCTCCTGGATTTTCTCGAGTTGCGGCAGGTCTTCTCGAGTTACGACGGGGACCTCAGGGACCCGCTCTGGTGGCCTCAGGAAGGGCCTGTCGCCATGCGAGTTGCCAGAGGCCATCTCGGGATTCCTCTCCCGTCGATGCCGGGGCCTAAGACCTTGTGTGGAGTCGGGGCCGGAACCTGAGGATTACTCTCCAGTGTTGACATGGATCTTGGGGTGCCTCTGAGTCTCCCCAGGGGAGTCAGGCATCGTCACGTGTGGGGGCATGCACGTGCGCTTTCCTCCCGAGCTGCAGCTGTAGGGTCAGGCTTCCTGTCACGTGGATCAAGGGATCTGTGGCTTTCCCTCGAGGCTTTCCCTCGAGGATTTCCCACGAGGCTTTCCCACAGGGCTGTGCCAAGTGCCACCTTGGTGTGAGTCGATCCTCGGCGTGAAAGACGAGCCGGTGAAGGGAAAAGAGGTTCCTCTGGAATGGACTGCGACATCAGGGGGACACTTGTAATGGTGGCACGACCCTGGAGTTCCTCTCGCCGTTCCTGTTGAGAGGGCCTCCTCTTGAGATGCGACGGGAACGCCGGGAATTCTTTCCCGCCGAAGCAGGGAAAGGATCCCTCACCTCGAGCTACGTGGAGGAAACGGGGCTCCTCCGGATGTGGGCGGGACCCTCGTGTTTCCTCTCGAGTGGAGACGGGTATGTCGGGGAACTTCTTGAGTTGCACCAGGTGTGGGAAGGACCCTTTCGACGTTCCAGAGGTGAGGTGTGTTTAGCCCCGAGAAGCCTCTGCGGAAATGGGCCTCATCTCGCCTGCAGGGGAGAACCTCTTGGATATTCTCGAGTTGCGGCAGGTCTTCTCGAGTTACGACGGGGACCTCAGGGACCCGCTCTGGTGGCCTCAGGAAGGGCCAGTCCCCATGCGGGTTGCTAGGGGCCATCTCGGGATTCCTCTCCCATCGATGCCGGGGCCTAAGACCTTGTGTGGAGTCGGGGCCGGAACCTGAGCATTCCTCTCCAGTGTTGACATGGATCTTGGGGTGCCTCTGAGTCTCCCCAGGGGAGTCAGGCCTCGTCTCGAGTGGGGGCATGCACGTGCGCTTCCCTCCCGAGCAGCAGCAGTAGGGTCACGCTTCCTGTCACGTGGATCAAGGGATCTGTGGCTTTCCCTGGAGGCTTTCCTTCGAGGCTTTCCCACAGGGCTGTGCCAAGTGCCACCTTTGTGTGAGTCGATCCTCGGCGTGAAAGACGAGCCGGTGAAATGAAAAGAGGTTCCTCTGGAATGGACTGGGACATCTGGGGGACTCTTGGAACGGTGACAGGACCCTGGAGTTCCTCTCGACGTTCTTGTTCACAGGGCCTCCTCCTGAGATGCAACGGGAACGCCCGGAATTCTTTCCTGCCGAAGCAGGGAAAGGATCCCTCACCTCGAGCTACGAGGCAGAAACGGGGCTCCTCTGGATGTGGGCGGGACCCTCGTTTTTCCTCTCGAGTGGAGACGGGTATGTCGGGGAACTTCTTGAGTTGCACCAAGGGTGTGAAGGACCCTTTCGACGTTCCAGAGGTGAGGTGTGATTAGCCCCGACAAGCCTCTGCGGAAATGGGCCTCATCTCGCCTGCAGGGGAGAACCTCCTGGATATTCTCGAGTTGCGGCAGGTCTTCTCGCCTTACGACGGGGACCTCAGGGACCCGCTCTGGTGGCCTCAGGAAGGGCCAGTACCCATGCGCGTTGCTAGGGCCCATCTCAGGATTCCTCTCCCATCGATGCCGGGGCCTAAGACCTTGTGTGGAGTCGGGGCCGGAACCTGAGGATTCGTCTGCAGTGTTGACATGGATTTTGGGTTGCCTCTGAGTCTCCCCAGGGGAGTCAGGCCTCGTCTCGAGTTGGGGCATGCACGTGCGCTTCCCTCCCTAACTGCAGCATTAGGGTCACTCTTCCTGTCACGTGGATCAAGGGATCTGTGTCTTTCTCTCGAGGCTTTCCCTCAAGGCTTTCCCACGAGGCTTTCCCACAGGCCTGTGCCAAGTGCCACCTTGGTGTTAGTCGATCCTCGGCGTGAAAGAAGAGCCGGTGAAAGGAAAAGAGGTTCCTCTGGAATAGACTGAGGCATCTGGGGGACTCTTGGTACGGTGGCACGACCCTGGAGTTCCTCTCGCCGTTCCTGTTGAGAGGGCCTCCTCTTGAGTTGCGACGGGAACGCCGGGAATTCTTTCCCGACGAAGCAGAGAAAGGATCCCTCACCTCGAGCTACGAGGCGGAAACGGGGCTCCTCTGGATGTGGGCGGGACCCTCGTGTTTCCTCTCGAGTGGAGACGGGTATGTCCGGGAACTTCTTGAGTTGCACCAAGGGTGGGAAGGACCGTTTCGACGTTCCAGAGGTGAGGTGTGATTAGCCCCGAGAAGACTCTGCGGAAATGGGCCTCATCTCGCCTGCAGGGGAGAACCTCCAGCATATTCTCGAGTTGCGGCAGGTCTTCTCGAGTTACGACGGGGACTTCAGGGACCCGCTCTGGTGGCCTCAAGAAGGGCCAGTCCCCATGCGAGTTGCTAGGGCCCATCTCGGGATTCCTCTCCCGTCGATGCCGGGGCCTAAGACCGTGTGTGGAGTACGGGCCAGAACCTGAGCATTCCTCTCCAGTGTTGACATGGATCTTGTGGTGCCTCTGAGTCTCCAAAGGGGAGTCAGGCCTCGTCTCGAGTGAGGGCATGCACGTGCGCTTCCCTCCCGAGCTGCAGCAGTAGGGTCACGCTCCCTGTCACGTGGATCAAAGGATCTGTGGCTTTCCCTCGAGGCTTTCCCTCGAGGATTTCCATCGAGGCTTTCCCACAGGTCTGTGCCCAGTGCCACCTTGGTGTGAGTCGATCCTTGGCCTGAAAGACCAGCCGGTGAAGGGAAAAGAGGTTCCTCTGGAATGGACTGAGACATCTGGGGGACTCTTGGAATGGTGGCACGACCCTGGAATTCCTCTCGCCATTCCTGTTGAGAGGGCCTCCTCTTGAGATGCGACGGGAACGCCCAGAATTCTTTCCCGACGAAGCAGGGAAAGGATCCCTCACCTCGAGATACGCGGCGGAAACGGGGCTCCTCTGGATGTGGGCGGGACCCTCGTGTTTCCTCTCGAGTGGAGACGGGTATGTCGGGGAACTTATTGAGTTGCACCAAGGGTGTGAAGGACCCTTTCGACGTTCCAGAGTTCAGGTGTGATTAGCCCCGAGAAGCCTCTGCAGAAATGGGCCTTATCTGGCCTGCAGGGGAGAACCTCCTGGATATTCTCGAGTTGCGGCAGGTCTTCTCGAGTTACGACGGGGACCTCAGGGACCCGCGCTGGTGGCCACAGGAAGGGCCAGTCCCCATGCGCGTTGCTAGGGGCCATCTCGGGATTCCTCTCCCATCGATGCCGGGGCCTAAGACCTTGTGTGGAGTCGGGGCCGGAAACTCAGGATTCCTCTCCTGTGTTCACATGGATTTTGGGGTGCCTCTGAGTCTCCGCAGGGGATTCAGGCCTCGTCTCGAGTGGGGGCATGCACGTGCGCTTCCCTCCCGAGCTGCAGCAGTAGGGTCAGGCTTCCTGTCACGTGGATCAAGGGATCTGTGGCTTTCCCTCGAGGCTTTCCCACGAGGCTTTCCCACAGGGCTGTGCCAAGAGCCACCTTGGTGTGAGTCGATCCTCGGCGTGAAAGACGAGCCGGTGAAGGGAAAAGAGGTTCCTCTGGAATGGACAGAGACATCTGGGGGACTCTTGGAATGGTGGCACGACCCTGGAGTTCCTCTCGCCGTTCCTGTTGAGAGGGCCTCCTCTTCAGATGCGACGGGAACGCCCGGAATTGTTCCCGACGAAGCAAGGAAAGGATCCCTCACCTCGAGCTACGAGGCGGAAACGGGGCTTCTCTGGATGTGGGCGGGACTCTCGTGTTTCCTCTCGAGTGGAGATGGGTATGTCGGGGAACTTCTTGAGTTGCACCCAGGGTGTGAAGGACCCTTTCGACGTTACACAGGTGATGTGTGATTAGCCCCGATAAGCCTCTGCGGAAATGGGCCTCATCTCGCTTGCAGGGGAGAACCTCCTGGATATTCTCGAGTTGCGGCAGGTCTTCTCGAGTTACGACGGGGACATCAGGGACCCGCTCTGGTAGCCTCAAGAAGGGCCAGTCCCCATGCGAGTTGCTAGGGGCCATCTCGGGATTCCTCTCCCGTCGATGCCGGGGCCTAAGACCTTGTGTGGAGTAGGGGCCAGAACCTGAGCATTCCTCTCCAGTGTTGACATGGATCTTGGGGTGCCTCTGAGTCTCCCCAGGGGAGACCGGCCTCGTCTCGAGTGGGGGCATGCACGTGTGCTTCCCTCCCGAGCTGCAGCAGTTGGGTCAGGCTTCCTGTCACGTGGATCAAGGGATCTGTGGCTTTCCCTCGAGGCTTTCCCTCGAGGCTTTCCCACGAGGCTTTCCCACAGGGCTGTGCCAAGTGCCACCTTGGTGTGAGTCGCTCCTCGGCGTGAAAGACGAGCCTGTGAAGGGAAAAGAGGTTCCTCTGGAATGGACAGAGACATCTGGGGGACTTTTGGAATGGTGGCACGACCCTGGAGTTCCTATCGCCGTTCCTGTTGAGAAGGCCTCCTCTTGAGATGCGACAGGAACGCCGGGAATTCTTTCCCGACGAAGCAGGGAAAGGATCCCTCACCTCGAGCTACGAGGCGGAAACGGGGCTCCTCCTGATGTGGGCGGGACCCTCGTGTTTCCTCTCGAGTGGAGACGGGTAGGTCGGGGAACTTCTTGAGTTGCACCAAGGGTGTGAAGGACCCTATCGACATTCCAGAGGTGAGGTGTGATTAGCCCCGAGAAGCCTCTGCGGAAATGGGCCTCATCTCGCCTGCAGGGGAGAACCTCCTGGATATTCTCGAGTTGCGGCAGGTCTTCTCGAGTTACGACGGGGACCTCAGGGACCCGCTCTGGTGGCCTCAGGAAGGGCCAGTCCCCATGCGAGTTGCTAGGGGCCATCTCGGGATTCCTCTCCCATCGATGCCGGGGCCTAAGACCTTGTGTGTGGTCGGGGCCGGAAACTGAGGATTCCTCTCCAGTGTTCACATGGATTTTGGGGTGCCTCTGAGTCTCCGCAGGGGATTCAGGCCTCGTCTCGAGTGGGGGCATGCACGTGCGCTTCCCTCCCGAGCTGCAGCAATAGGGTCAGGCTTCCTGTCACGTGGATCAAGGGATCTGTGGCTTTCCCTCGAGGCTTTCCCTCGAGGCTTTCCCACAGGGCTGTGCCAAGTGCCACCTTGGTGTGAGTCGATCCTCGGCGTGAAAAACGAGCCGGTGAAGGGAAAAGAGGTTCCTCTGGAATGGACAGAGACATCTGGGGGACTCTTGGAATGGTGGCACGACCCTGGAGTTCCTCTCGCCGTTCCTGTTGAGAAGGCCTCCTCTTGAGATGCGACGGGAACGCCGGGAATTCTTTCCCGAAGAAGAAGGGAAAGGATCCCTCACCTCGAGCTACGAGGCGGAAACGGGGCTCCTCTGGATGTGGGCGGGACCCTCGTGTTTCCTCTCGAGTGGAGACGGGTATGTCGGGGAACTTCTTGAGTTGCACCAAGGGTGTGAAGGACCCTTTCGACATTCCAGAGGTGAGGTGTGATTAGCCCCGAGAAGCCTCTGCGGAAATGGGCCTCATCTCGCCTGCAGGGGAGAACCTCCTGGATATTCTCGAGTTGCGGCAGGTCTTCTCCAGTTACGACGGGGACCTCAGAGACCCGCTCTGGTGGCCTCAGGAAGGGCCAGTCCCCATGCGAGTTGCTAGGGGCCATCTCGGGATTCCTCTCCCATCGATGCCGGGGCCTAAGACCTTGTGTGGAGTCGGGGCCGGAAACTCAGGATTCCTCTCCTGTGTTCACATGGATTTTGGGGTGCCTCTGAGTCTCCGCAGGGGATTCAGGCCTCGTCTCGAGTGGGGGCATGCACGTGCGCTTCCCTCCCGAGCTGCAGCAGTAGGGTCAGGCTTCCTGTCACGTGGATCAAGGGATCTGTGGCTTTCCCTCGAGGCTTTCCCACGAGGCTTTCCCACAGGGCTGTGCCAAGTGCCACCTTGGTGTGAGTCGATCCTCGGCGTGAAAGACGAGCCGGTGAAGGGAAAAGAGGTTCCTCTGGAATGGACTGAGACATCTGGGGGACTCTTGGAATGGTGGCACGACCCTGGAGTTCCTCTCGCCGTTCCTGTTGAGAAGGCCTCCTCTTGAGATGCGACGGGAACGCCGGGAATTCTTTCCCGACGAAGCAGGGAAAGGATCCCTCACCTCGAGCTGCGAGGCGGAAACGGGGCTCCTCTGTATGTGGGCGGGACCCTCGTGTTTCCTCTCGAGTGGAGACGGTTATGTCGGGGAACTTCTTGAGTTGCACCAAGGGTGTAAAGGACCCTTTCGACGTTCCAGAGGTGAGGTGTGATTAGCCCCGAGAAGCCTCTGCGGAAATGGGCCTCATCTCGCCTGCAGGGGAGAACCTCCTGGATATTCTCGAGTTGCGGCAGGTCTTCTCGAGTTACGACGGGGACCTCAGGGACAGGCTCTGGTGGCCTCAGGAAGGGCCAGTCCCCATGCGCGTTGCTAGGGGCCATCTCGGGATTCCTCTCCCATCGATGCCGGGGCCTAAGACCTTGTGTGGAGTCGGCGCCGGAACCTGAGCATTCCTCTCCGGTGTTGACATGGATCCTGGGGTGCCTCTGAGTCTCCCCAGGGGAGTCAGGCCTCGTCTCGAGTGGGGGCATGCACGTGCGCTTCCCTCCCGATCTGCAGCAGTATGGTCACGCTTCCTGTCACGTGGATCAAGGGATCTGTGGCTTTCCCTCGAGGCTTTCCCTCGAGGCTTTCCCACGAGGCTTTCCCACAGGGCTGTGCCAAGTGCCACCTTGGTGTGAGTCGCTCCTCGGCGTGAAAGACGAGCCTGTGAAGGGAAAAGAGGTTCCTCTGGAATGGACAGAGACATCTGGGGGACTTTTGGAATGGTGGCACGACCCTGGAGTTCCTCTCGCCGTTCCTGTTGAGAGGGCCTCCTCTTGAGAGGCGACGGGAACGCCGGGAATTCTTTCCCGACGAAGCAGGGAAAGGATCCCTCACCTCGAGCTACGAGGCGGAAACGGGGCTCCTCTGGATGTGGGCGGGACCCTCGTGTTTACTCTCGAGTGGAGACGGGTATGTCGGGGAACTTCTTGAGTTGTACCAAGGGTGTAAAGGACCCTTTCGACGTTCCAGACGTGAGGTGTGATTAGCCCCGAGAAGCCTCTGCCGAAATGGGCCTCATCTCGCCTGCAGGGGAGAACCTCCTGGATATTCTCGAGTTGCGGCAGGTCTTCTCGAGTTACGACGGAGACCTCAGGGACCCGCTCTGGTGGCCTCAGGAAGGGCCAGTCCCCATGCGAGTTGCTAGGGGCCATCTCGGGATTCCTCTCCCATCGATGCCGGGGCCTAAGACCTTGTGTGGAGTCGCGGCCGGAACCTGAGGATTCCTCTCCAGTGTTCACATGGATTTTGGGGTGCCTCTGAGTCTCCGCAGGGGATTCAGGCCTCGTCTCGAGTGGGGGCATGCACGTGCGCTTCCCTCCCGAGCTGCAGCAGTAGGGTCACGCTTCCTGTCATGTGGATCAAGGGATCTGTGGCTTTCCCTCGAGGCTTTCCCACAGGGCTGTGCCAAGTGCCACCTTGGTGTGAGTCCATCCTCGGCGTGAAAGACGAGCCGGTGAAGGGAAAAGAGGTTCCTCTGGAATGGACAGAGACATCTGGGGGACTCTTGGAATGGTGGCACGACCCTGGAGTTCCTCTCGCCGTTCCTGTTGAGAAGGCCTCCTCTTGAGATGCGACGGGAACGCTGGGAATTCTTTCCCGACGAAGCAGGGAAAGGATCCCTCACCTCGAGCTACGAGGCGGAAACGGGGCTCCTCTGGATGTGGGCGGGACCCTCGTGTTTCCTCTCGAGTGGAGACGGGTATGTCGGGGAACTTCTTGAGTTGCACCAAGGGTGTGAAGGACCCTTTCGACGTTCCAGAGGTGAGGTGTGATTAGCCCCGAGAAGCCTCTGCGGAAATGGGCCTCATCTCGCCTGCAGGGGAGAACCTCCTGGATATTCTCGAGTTGCGGCAGGTCTTCTCGAGTTACGACGGGGACCTCAGGGACCCGCTCTGGTGGCCTCAGGAAGGGCCTGTCGCCATGCGAGTTGCTAGGGGCCATCTCGGGATTCCTCTCGCAACGATGCCGGGGCCTAAGACCTTGTGTGGAGTCGGGGCTGGAACCTGAGGATTCCTCTCCAGTGTTCACATGGATTTTGGGGTGCCTCTGAGTCTCCGCAGGGGATTCAGGCCTCGTCTCGAGTGGGGGCATGCACGTGCGCTTCCCTCCCGAGCTGCAGCAGTAGGGTCAGGCTTCCTGTCAGGTGGACCAAGGGATCTGTGTCTTTCCCTCGAGGCTTTCCCTCGAGGCTTTCCGACGAGGCTTTCCCACAGGGCTGTGCCAAGTGCCACCTTGGTGTGAGTCGATCCTCGGCGTGAAAGACGAGCCGGTGAAGGGAAAAGAGGTTCCTCTGGAATGGACTGAGACATCTGGGGGACTCTTGGAACGGTGACAGGACCCTGGAGTTCCTCTCGCCGTTCCTGTTGAGAGGGCCTCCTCTTGAGATGCGACGGGAACGCCCGGAATTCTTTCCCGACGAAGCAGGGAAAGGATCCCTCACCTCGAGCTACGAGGCGGAAACGAGGCTCCTCTGGATGTGGGCGGGTCCCTCGTGTTTCCTCTCGAGTGGAGACGGGTATGTCGGGGAACTTCTTGAGTTGCACCAAGGGTGGGAAGGACCCTTTCGACGTTCCAGAGGTGAGGTGTGATTAGCCCCGAGAAGCCTCTGCGGAAATGGGCCTCGTCTCGCCTGCAGGGGAGAACCTCCTGGATATTCTCGAGTTGCAGCAGGTCTTCTCGAGTTACGACGGGGACCTCAGGGACCCGCTCTGGTGGCCTCAGGAAGGGCCAGTCCCCATGCGAGTTGCTAGGGCCCATCTTGGGATTCCTCTCCCATCGAAGCCGGGGCCTAAGACCTTGTGTGGAGTCGGGGCCGGAACCTGAGGATTGCTCTCCAGTGTTCACATGGATCTTGGGGTGCCTCTGAGTCTCCCCAGGGGATTCAGGCCTCGTCTCGAGTGGGGGCATGCACGTGCGCTTCCCTCCCGAGCTGTAGCAGTAGGGTCAGGCTTCCTGTCACGTGGATCAAGGGATCTGTGGCTTTCCCTCGAGGCTTTCCCACGAGGCTTTCCCACAGGGCTGTGCCAAGTGCCACCTTGGTGTGAGTCGATCCTCGGCGTGAAAGACGAGCCGGTGAAGGGAAAAGAGGTTCCTCTGGATTGGACAGAGACATCTGGGTGACTCTTGGAATGGTGGCACGACCCTGGAGTTCCTATCGCCGTTCCTGTTGAGAAGGCCTCCTCTTGAGATGCGACCGGAACGCCGGGAATTCTTTCCCGACGAAGCAGGGAAAGGATCCCTCACCTCGAGCTACGAGGCGGAAACGGGGCTCCTCCTGATGTGGGCGGGACCCTCGTGTTTCCTCTCGAGTGGAGACGGGTAGGTCGGGGAACTTCTTGAGTTGCACCAAGGGTGTGAAGGACCCTTTCGACGTTCCAGAGGTGAGGTGTGATTAGCCCCGAGAAGCCTCTGCGGAAATGGGCCTCATCTCGCCTGCAGGGGAGAACCTCCTGGATATTCTCGAGTTGCGGCAGGTCTTCTCGAGTTACGACGGGGACCTCAGGGACCCGCTCTGGTGTCCTCAGGAAGGGCCAGTCCCCATGCGAGTTGCTAGGGGCCATCTCGGGATTCCTCTCCCATCGATGCCGGGGCCTAAGACCTTGTGTGGAGTCGGGGCCGGAAACTGAGGATTCCTCTCCAGTGTTCACATGGATTTTGGGGTGCCTCTGAGTCTCCGCAGGGGATTCAGGCCTCGTCTCGAGTGGGGGCATGCACGTGCGCTTCCCTCCCAAGCTGCAGCAGTAGGGTCAGGCTTCCTGTCACGTGGATCAAGGGATCTGTGGCTTTCCCTCGAGGCTTTCCCTCGAGGCTTTCCCACAGGGCTGTGCCAAGTGCCACCTTGGTGTGAGTCGATCCTCGGCGTGAAAGACGAGCCGGTGAAGGGAAAAGAGGTTCCTCTGGAATGGACAGAGACATCTGGGGGACTCTTGGAATGGTGGCACGACCCTGGAGTTCCTCTCGCCGTTCCTGTTGAGAAGGCCTCCTCTTGAGATGCGACGGGAACGCCGGGAATTCTTTCCCGACGAAGCAGGGAAAGGATCCCTCACCTCGAGCTACGAGGCGGAAACGGGGCTCCTCTGTATGTGGGCGGGACCCTCGTGTTTCCTCTCGAGTGGAGACGGGTATGTCGGGGAACTTCTTGATTTGCACCAAGGGTGTAAAGGACCCTTTCGACGTTCCAGAGGTGAGGTGTGATTAGCCCCGAGAAGCCTCTGCGGAAATGGGCCTCATCTCGCCTGCAGGGGAGAACCTCCTGGATATTCTCGAGTTGCGGCAGGTCTTCTCGAGTTACGACGGGGACCTCAGGGACAGGCTCTGGTGGCCTCAGGAAGGGCCAGTCCCCATGCGCGTTGCTAGGGGCCATCTCGGGATTCCTCTCCCATCGATGCCGGGGCCTAAGACCTTGTGTGGAGTCGGCGCCGGAACCTGAGCATTCCTCTCCGGTGTTGACATGGATCCTGGGGTGCCTCTGAGTCTCCCCAGGGGAGTCAGGCCTCGTCTCGAGTGGGGGCATGCACGTGCGCTTCCCTCCCGATCTGCAGCAGTATGGTCACGCTTCCTGTCACGTGGATCAAGGGATCTGTGGCTTTCCCTCGAGGCTTTCCCTCGAGGCTTTCCCACGAGGCTTTCCCACAGGGCTGTGCCAAGTGCCACCTTGGTGTGAGTCGCTCCTCGGCGTGAAAGACGAGCCTGTGAAGGGAAAAGAGGTTCCTCTGGAATGGACAGAGACATCTGGGGGACTTTTGGAATGGTGGCACGACCCTGGAGTTCCTCTCGCCGTTCCTGTTGAGAGGGCCTCCTCTTGAGAGGCGACGGGAACGCCGGGAATTCTTTCCCGACGAAGCAGGGAAAGGATCCCTCACCTCGAGCTACGAGGCGGAAACGGGGCTCCTCTGGATGTGGGCGGGACCCTCGTGTTTACTCTCGAGTGGAGACGGGTATGTCGGGGAACTTCTTGAGTTGTACCAAGGGTGTAAAGGACCCTTTCGACGTTCCAGACGTGAGGTGTGATTAGCCCCGAGAAGCCTCTGCCGAAATGGGCCTCATCTCGCCTGCAGGGGAGAACCTCCTGGATATTCTCGAGTTGCGGCAGGTCTTCTCGAGTTACGACGGAGACCTCAGGGACCCGCTCTGGTGGCCTCAGGAAGGGCCAGTCCCCATGCGAGTTGCTAGGGGCCATCTCGGGATTCCTCTCCCATCGATGCCGGGGCCTAAGACCTTGTGTGGAGTCGCGGCCGGAACCTGAGGATTCCTCTCCAGTGTTCACATGGATTTTGGGGTGCCTCTGAGTCTCCGCAGGGGATTCAGGCCTCGTCTCGAGTGGGGGCATGCACGTGCGCTTCCCTCCCGAGCTGCAGCAGTAGGGTCACGCTTCCTGTCATGTGGATCAAGGGATCTGTGGCTTTCCCTCGAGGCTTTCCCACAGGGCTGTACCAAGTGCCACCTTGGTGTGAGTCCATCCTCGGCGTGAAAGACGAGCCGGTGAAGGGAAAAGAGATTCCTCTGGAATGGACAGAGACATCTGGGGGACTCTTGGAATGGTGGCACGACCCTGGAGTTCCTCTCGCCGTTCCTGTTGAGAAGGCCTCCTCTTGAGATGCGACGGGAACGCCGGGAATTCTTTCCCGACGAAGCAGGGAAAGGATCCCTCACCTCGAGCTACGAGGCGGAAACGGGGCTCCTCTGGATGTGGGCGGGACCCTCGTGTTTCCTCTCGAGTGGAGACGGGTATGTCGGGGAACTTCTTGAGTTGCACCAAGGGTGTGAAGGACCCTTTCGACGTTCCAGAGGTGAGGTGTGATTAGCCCCGAGAAGCCTCTGCGGAAATGGGCCTCATCTCGCCTGCAGGGGAGAACCTCCTGGATATTCTCGAGTTGCGGCAGGTCTTCTCGAGTTACGACGGGGACCTCAGGGACCCGCTCTGGTGGCCTCAGGAAGGGCCTGTCGCCATGCGAGTTGCTAGGGGCCATCTCGGGATTCCTCTCGCAACGATGCCGGGGCCTAAGACCTTGTGTGGAGTCGGGGCTGGAACCTGAGGATTCCTCTCCAGTGTTCACATGGATTTTGGGGTGCCTCTGAGTCTCCGCAGGGGATTCAGGCCTCGTCTCGAGTGGGGGCATGCACGTGCGCTTCCCTCCCGAGCTGCAGCAGTAGGGTCAGGCTTCCTGTCAGGTGGACCAAGGGATCTGTGTCTTTCCCTCGAGGCTTTCCCTCGAGGCTTTCCGACGAGGCTTTCCCACAGGGCTGTGCCAAGTGCCACCTTGGTGTGAGTCGATCCTCGGCGTGAAAGCCGAGCCGGTGAAGGGAAAAGAGGTTCCTCTGGAATGGACTGAGACATCTGGGGGACTCTTGGAACGGTGACAGGACCCTGGAGTTCCTCTCGCCGTTCCTGTTGAGAAGGCCTCCTCTTGAGATGCGACGGGAACGCCGGGAATTCTTTCCCGACGAAGCAGGGAAAGGATCCCTCACCTCGAGCTACGAGGCGGAAACGGGGCTCCTCTGGATGTGGGCGGGACCCTCGTGTTTCCTCTCGAGTGGAGACGGGTATGTCCGGGAACTTCTTGAGTTGCACCAAGGGTGGGAAGGACCGTTTCGACGTTCCAGAGGTGAGGTGTGATTAGCCCCGAGAAGACTCTGCGGAAATGGGCCCTCATCTCGCCTGCAGGGGAGAACCTCCAGCATATTCTCGAGTTGCGGCAGGTCTTCTCGAGTTACGACGGGGACTTCAGGGACCCGCTCTGGTGGCTCAAGAAGGGCCAGTCCCCATGCGAGTTGCTAGGGCCCATCTCGGGATTCCTCTCCCGTCGATGCCGGGGCCTAAGACCGTGTGTGGAGTACGGGCCAGAACCTGAGCATTCCTCTCCAGTGTTGACATGGATCTTGTGGTGCCTCTGAGTCTCCAAAGGGGAGTCAGGCCTCGTCTCGAGTGAGGACATGCACGTGCGCTTCCCTCCCGAGCTGCAGCAGTAGGGTCACGCTCCCTGTCACGTGGATCAAAGGATCTGTGGCTTTCCCTCGAGGCTTTCCCTCGAGGATTTCCATCGAGGCTTTCCCACAGGTCTGTGCCCAGTGCCACCTTGGTGTGAGTCGATCCTTGGCCTGAAAGACCAGCCGGTGAAGGGAAAAGAGGTTCCTCTGGAATGGACTGAGACATCTGGGGGACTCTTGGAATGGTGGCACGACCCTGGAATTCCTCTCGCCATTCCTGTTGAGAGGGGCCTCCTCTTGAGATGCGACGGGAACGCCCAGAATTCTTTCCCGACGAAGCAGGGAAAGGATCCCTCACCTCGAGATACGCGGCGGAAACGGGGCTCCTCTGGATGTGGGCGGGACCCTCGTGTTTCCTCTCGAGTGGAGACGGGTATGTCGGGGAACTTATTGAGTTGCACCAAGGGTGTGAAGGACCCTTTCGACGTTCCAGAGTTCAGGTGTGATTAGCCCCGAGAAGCCTCTGCAGAAATGGGCCTTATCTGGCCTGCAGGGGAGAACCTCCTGGATATTCTCGAGTTGCGGCAGGTCTTCTCGAGTTACGACGGGGACCTCAGGGACCCGCGCTGGTGGCCACAGGAAGGGCCAGTCCCCATGCGCGTTGCTAGGGGCCATCTCGGGATTCCTCTCCCATCGATGCCGGGGCCTAAGACCTTGTGTGGAGTCGGGGCCGGAAACTCAGGATTCCTCTCCTGTGTTCACATGGATTTTGGGGTGCCTCTGAGTCTCCGCAGGGGATTCAGGCCTCGTCTCGAGTGGGGGGCATGCACGTGCGCTTCCCTCCCGAGCTGCAGCAGTAGGGTCAGGCTTCCTGTCACGTGGATCAAGGGATCTGTGGCTTTCCCTCGAGGCTTTCCCACGAGGCTTTCCCACAGGGCTGTGCCAAGAGCCACCTTGGTGTGAGTCGATCCTCGGCGTGAAAGACGAGCCGGTGAAGGGAAAAGAGGTTCCTCTGGAATGGACAGAGACATCTGGGGGACTCTTGGAATGGTGGCACGACCCTGGAGTTCCTCTCGCCGTTCCTGTTGAGAGGGCCTCCTCTTCAGATGCGACGGGAACGCCCGGAATTGTTCCGACGAAGCAAGGAAAGGATCCCTCACCTCGAGCTACGAGGCGGAAACGGGGCTTCTCTGGATGTGGGCGGGACTCTCGTGTTTCCTCTCGAGTGGAGATGGGTATGTCGGGGAACTTCTTGAGTTGCACCCAGGGTGTGAAGGACCCTTTCGACGTTACACAGGTGATGTGTGATTAGCCCCGATAAGCCTCTGCGGAAATGGGCCTCATCTCGCTTGCAGGGGAGAACCTCCTGGATATTCTCGAGTTGCGGCAGGTCTTCTCGAGTTACGACGGGGACATCAGGGACCCGCTCTGGTAGCCTCAAGAAGGGCCAGTCCCCATGCGAGTTGCTAGGGGCCATCTCGGGATTCCTCTCCCGTCGATGCCGGGGCCTAAGACCTTGTGTGGAGTAGGGGCCAGAACCTGAGCATTCCTCTCCAGTGTTGACATGGATCTTGGGGTGCCTCTGAGTCTCCCCAGGGGAGACCGGCCTCGTCTCGAGTGGGGGCATGCACGTGTGCTTCCCTCCCGAGCTGCAGCAGTTGGGTCAGGCTTCCTGTCACGTGGATCAAGGGATCTGTGGCTTTCCCTCGAGGCTTTCCCTCGAGGCTTTCCCACGAGGCTTTCCCACAGGGCTGTGCCAAGTGCCACCTTGGTGTGAGTCGATCCTCGGCGTGAAACACGAGCCGGTGAAGGGAAAAGAGGTTCCTCTGGAATGGACTGAGACATCTGGGGGACTCTTGCAATGGTGGCACGACCCTGGAGTTCTCTCGCCGTTCCTGTTGAGAAGGCCTCCTCTTGAGATGCGACGGGAACGCCGGGAATTCTTTCCCGACGAAGCAGGGAAAGGATCCCTCACCTCGAGCTGCGAGGCGGAAACGGGGCTCCTCTGTATGTGGGCGGGACCCTCGTGTTTCCTCTCGAGTGGAGAGCGGGTATGTCGGGGAACTTTTTGAGTTGCACCAAGGGTGTAAAGGACCCTTTCGACGTTCCAGAGGTGAGGTGTGATTAGCCCCGAGAAGCCTCTGCGGAAATGGGCCTCATCTCGCCTGCAGGGGAGAACCTCCTCGATATTCTCGAGTTGCGGCAGGTCTTCTCGAGTTACGACGGGGACCTCAGGGACAGGCTCTGGTGGCCTCAGGAAGGGCCAGTCCCCATGCGCGTTGCTAGGGGCCATCTCGGAATTCCTCTCCCATCGATGCCGGGGCCTAAGACCTTGTGTGGAGTCGGCGCCGGAACCTGAGCATTCCTCTCCGGTGTTGACATGGATCTTGGGGTGCCTCTGAGTCTCCCCAGGGGAGTCAGGCCTCGTCTCGAGTGGGGGCATGCACGTGCGCTTCCCTCCCGATCTGCAGCAGTATGGTCACGCTTCCTGTCACCGTGGATCAAGGGATCTGTGCTTTCCCTCGAGGCTTTCCCTCGAGGCTTTCCCACGAGGCTTTCCCACAGGGCTGTGCCAAGTGCCACCTTGGTGTGAGTCGCTCCTCGGCGTGAAAGACGAGCCTGTGAAGGGAAAAGAGGTTCCTCTGGAATGGACAGAGACATCTGGGGGACTTTTGGAATGGTGGCACGACCCTGGAGTTCCTATCGCCGTTCCTGTTGAGAAGGCCTCCTCTTGAGATGCGACAGGAACGCCGGGAATTCTTTCCCGACGAAGCAGGGAAAGGATCCCTCACCTCGAGCTACGAGGCGGAAACGGGGCTCCTCCTGATGTGTGCGGGACCCTCGTGTTTCCTCTCGAGTGGAGACGGGTAGGTCGGGGAACTTCTTGAGTTGCACCAAGGGTGTGAAGGACCCTATCGACATTCCAGAGGTGAGGTGTGATTAGCCCCGAGAAGCCTCTGCGGAAATGGGCCTCATCTCGCCTGCAGGGGAGAACCTCCTGGATATTCTCGAGTTGCGGCAGGTCTTCTCGAGTTACGACGGGGACCTCAGGGACCCGCTCTGGTGGCCTCAGGAAGGGCCAGTCCCCATGCGAGTTGCTAGGGGCCATCTCGGGATTCCTCTCCCATCGATGCCGGGGCCTAAGACCTTGTGTGTGGTCGGGGCCGGAAACTGAGGATTCCTCTCCAGTGTTCACATGGATTTTGGGGGTGCCTCTGAGTCTCCGCAGGGATTCAGGCCTCGTCTCGAGTGGGGGCATGCCGTGCGCTTCCCTCCCGAGCTGCAGCAGTAGGGTCAGGCTTCCTGTCACGTGGATCAAGGGATCTGTGGCTTTCCCTCGAGGCTTTCCCTCGAGGCTTTCCCACAGGGCTGTGCCAAGTGCCACCTTGGTGTGAGTCGATCCTCGGCGTGAAAAACGAGCCGGTGAAGGGAAAAGAGGTTCCTCTGGAATGGACAGAGACATCTGGGGGACTCTTGGAATGGTGGCACGACCCTGGAGTTCCTCTCGCCGTTCCTGTTGAGAAGGCCTCCTCTTGAGATGCGACGGGAACGCCGGGAATTCTTTCCCGAAGAAGAAGGGAAAGGATCCCCTACGAGGCGGAAACGGGGCTCCTCTGGATGTGGGCGGGACCCTCGTGTTTCCTCTCGAGTGGAGACGGGTATGTCGGGGAACTTCTTGAGTTGCACCAAGGGTGTGAAGGACCCTTTCGACATTCCAGAGGTGAGGTGTGATTAGCCCCGAGAAGCCTCTGTGGAAATGGGCCTCATCTCGCCTGCAGGGGAGAACCTCCTGGATATTCTCGAGTTGCGGCAGGTCTTCTCCAGTTACGACGGGGACCTCAGGGACCCGCTCTGGTGGCCTCAGGAAGGGCCAGTCCCCATGCGAGTTGCTAGGGGCCATCTCGGGATTCCTCTCCCATCGATGCCGGGGGCCTAAGACCTTGTGTGGAGTCGGGGCCGGAAACTCAGGATTCCTCTCCTGTGTTCACATGGATTTTGGGGGTGCCTCTGAGTCTCCGCAGGGGATTCAGGCCTCGTCTCGAGTGGGGGGCATGCACGTGCGCTTCCCTCCCGAGCTGCAGCAGTAGGGTCAGGCTTCCTGTCACGTGGATCAAGGGATCTGTGGCTTTCCCTCGAGGCTTTCCCACGAGGCTTTCCCACAGGGCTGTGCCAAGTGCCACCTTGGTGTGAGTCGATCCTCGGCGTGAAAGACGAGCCGGTGAAGGGAAAAGAGGTTCCTCTGGAATGGACTGAGACATCTGGGGGACTCTTGGAATGGTGGCACGACCCTGGAGTTCCTCTCGCCGTTCCTGTTGAGAAGGCCTCCTCTTGAGATGCGACGGGAACGCCGGGAATTCTTTCCCGACGAAGCAGGGAAAGGATCCCTCACCTCGAGCTGCCGAGGCGGAAACGGGGCTCCTCTGTATGTGGGCGGGACCCTCGTGTTTCCCTCTCGAGTGGAGACGGTTATGTCGGGGAACTTCTTGAGTTGCACCAAGGGTGTAAAGGACCCTTTCGACGTTCCAGAGGTGAGGTGTGATTAGCCCCCGAGAAGCCTCTGCGGAAATGGGCCTCATCTCGCCTGCAGGGGAGAACCTCCTGGATATTCTCGAGTTGCGGCAGGTCTTCTCGAGTTACGACGGGGACCTCAGGGACAGGCTCTGGTGGCCTCAGGAAGGGCCAGTCCCCATGCGCGTTGCTAGGGGCCATCTCGGGATTCCTCTCCCATCGATGCCGGGGCCTAAGACCTTGTGTGGAGTCGGCGCCGGAACCTGAGCATTCCTCTCCGGTGTTGACATGGATCCTGGGGTGCCTCTGAGTCTCCCCAGGGGAGTCAGGCCTCGTCTCGAGTGGGGGCATGCACGTGCGCTTCCCTCCCGATCTGCAGCAGTATGGTCACGCTTCCTGTCACGTGGATCAAGGGATCTGTGGCTTTCCCTCGAGGCTTTCCCTCGAGGCTTTCCCACGAGGCTTTCCCACAGGGCTGTGCCAAGTGCCACCTTGGTGTGAGTCGCTCCTCGGCGTGAAAGACGAGCCTGTGAAGGGAAAAGAGGTTCCTCTGGAATGGACAGAGACATCTGGGGGACTTTTGGAATGGTGGCACGACCCTGGAGTTCCTCTCGCCGTTCCTGTTGAGAGGGCCTCCTCTTGAGAGGCGACGGGAACGCCGGGAATTCTTTCCCGACGAAGCAGGGAAAGGATCCCTCACCTCGAGCTACGAGGCGGAAACGGGGCTCCTCTGGATGTGGGCGGGACCCTCGTGTTTACTCTCGAGTGGAGACGGGTATGTCGGGGAACTTCTTGAGTTGTACCAAGGGTGTAAAGGACCCTTTCGACGTTCCAGACGTGAGGTGTGATTAGCCCCGAGAAGCCTCTGCCGAAATGGGCCTCATCTCGCCTGCAGGGAGAACCTCCTGGATATTCTCGAGTTGCGGCAGGTCTTCTCGAGTTACGACGGAGACCTCAGGGACCCGCTCTGGTGGCCTCAGGAAGGGCCAGTCCCCCATGCGAGTTGCTAGGGGCCATCTCGGGATTCCTCTCCCATCGATGCCGGGGCCTAAGACCTTGTGTGGAGTCGCGGCCGGAACCTGAGGATTCCTCTCCAGTGTTCACATGGATTTTGGGGTGCCTCTGAGTCTCCGCAGGGGATTCAGGCCTCGTCTCGAGTGGGGGCATGCACGTGCGCTTCCCTCCCGAGCTGCAGCAGTAGGGTCACGCTTCCTGTCATGTGGATCAAGGGATCTGTGGCTTTCCCTCGAGGCTTTCCCACAGGGCTGTGCCAAGTGCCACCTTGGTGTGAGTCCATCCTCGGCGTGAAAGACGAGCCGGTGAAGGGAAAAGAGGTTCCTCTGGAATGGACAGAGACATCTGGGGGACTCTTGGAATGGTGGCACGACCCTGGAGTTCCTCTCGCCGTTCCTGTTGAGAAGGCCTCCTCTTGAGATGCGACGGGAACGCCGGGAATTCTTTCCCGACGAAGCAGGGAAAGGATCCCTCACCTCGAGCTACGAGGCGGAAACGGGGCTCCTCTGGATGTGGGCGGGACCCTCGTGTTTCCTCTCGAGTGGAGACGGGTATGTCGGGGAACTTCTTGAGTTGCACCAAGGGTGTGAAGGACCCTTTCGACGTTCCAGAGGTGAGGTGTGATTAGCCCCGAGAAGCCTCTGCGGAAATGGGCCTCATCTCGCCTGCAGGGGAGAACCTCCTGGATATTCTCGAGTTGCGGCAGGTCTTCTCGAGTTACGACGGGGACCTCAGGGACCCGCTCTGGTGGCCTCAGGAAGGGCCTGTCGCCATGCGAGTTGCTAGGGGCCATCTCGGGATTCCTCTCGCAACGATGCCGGGGCCTAAGACCTTGTGTGGAGTCGGGGCTGGAACCTGAGGATTCCTCTCCAGTGTTCACATGGATTTTGGGGTGCCTCTGAGTCTCCGCAGGGGATTCAGGCCTCGTCTCGAGTGGGGGGCATGCACGTGCGCTTCCCTCCCGAGCTGCAGCAGTAGGGTCAGGCTTCCTGTCAGGTGGACCAAGGGATCTGTGTCTTTCCCTCGAGGCTTTCCCTCGAGGCTTTCCGACGAGGCTTTCCCACAGGGCTGTGCCAAGTGCCACCTTGGTGTGAGTCGATCCTCGGCGTGAAAGACGAGCCGGTGAAGGGAAAAGAGGTTCCTCTGGAATGGACTGAGACATCTGGGGGACTCTTGGAACGGTGACAGGACCCTGGAGTTCCTCTCGCCGTTCGTTCCTGTTGAGAGGGCCTCCTCTTGAGATGCGACGGGAACGCCCGGAATTCTTTCCCGACGAAGCAGGGAAAGGATCCCTCACCTCGAGCTACGAGGCGGAAACGAGGCTCCTCTGGATGTGGGCGGGTCCCTCGTGTTTCCTCTCGAGTGGAGACGGGTATGTCGGGGAACTTCTTGAGTTGCACCAAGGGTGGGAAGGACCCTTTCGACGTTCCAGAGGTGAGGTGTGATTAGCCCCGAGAAGCCTCTGCGGAAATGGGCCTCGTCTCGCCTGCAGGGGAGAACCTCCTGGATATTCTCGAGTTGCAGCAGGTCTTCTCGAGTTACGACGGGGACCTCAGGGACCCGCTCTGGTGGCCTCAGGAAGGGCCAGTCCCCATGCGAGTTGCTAGGGCCCATCTTGGGATTCCTCTCCCATCGATGCCGGGGCCTAAGACCTTGTGTGGAGTCGGGGCCGGAACCTGAGGATTGCTCTCCAGTGTTCACATGGATCTTGGGGTGCCTCTGAGTCTCCCCAGGGGATTCAGGCCTCGTCTCGAGTGGGGGCATGCACGTGCGCTTCCCTCCCGATCTGCAGCAGTATGGTCACGCTTCCTGTCACGTGGATCAAGGGATCTGTGGCTTTCCCTCGAGGCTTTCCCTCGAGGCTTTCCCACGAGGCTTTCCCACAGGGCTGTGCCAAGTGCCACCTTGGTGTGAGTCGCTCCTCGGCGTGAAAGACGAGCCTGTGAAGGGAAAAGAGGTTCCTCTGGAATGGACAGAGACATCTGGGGGACTTTTGGAATGGTGGCACGACCCTGGAGTTCCTATCGCCGTTCCTGTTGAGAAGGCCTCCTCTTGAGATGCGACAGGAACGCCGGGAATTCTTTCCCGACGAAGCAGGGAAAGGATCCCTCACCTCGAGCTACGAGGCGGAAACGGGGCTCCTCCTGATGTGTGCGGGACCCTCGTGTTTCCTCTCGAGTGGAGACGGGTAGGTCGGGGAACTTCTTGAGTTGCACCAAGGGTGTGAAGGACCCTATCGACATTCCAGAGGTGAGGTGTGATTAGCCCCGAGAAGCCTCTGCGGAAATGGGCCTCATCTCGCCTGCAGGGGAGAACCTCCTGGATATTCTCGAGTTGCGGCAGGTCTTCTCGAGTTACGACGGGGACCTCAGGGACCCGCTCTGGTGGCCTCAGGAAGGGCCAGTCCCCATGCGAGTTGCTAGGGGCCATCTCGGGATTCCTCTCCCATCGATGCCGGGGCCTAAGACCTTGTGTGTGGTCGGGGCCGGAAACTGAGGATTCCTCTCCAGTGTTCACATGGATTTTGGGGTGCCTCTGAGTCTCCGCAGGGGATTCAGGCCTCGTCTCGAGTGGGGGCATGCACGTGCGCTTCCCTCCCGAGCTGCAGCAGTAGGGTCAGGCTTCCTGTCACGTGGATCAAGGGATCTGTGGCTTTCCCTCGAGGCTTTCCCTCGAGGCTTTCCCACAGGGCTGTGCCAAGTGCCACCTTGGTGTGAGTCGATCCTCGGCGTGAAAAACGAGCCGGTGAAGGGAAAAGAGGTTCCTCTGGAATGGACAGAGACATCTGGGGGACTCTTGGAATGGTGGCACGACCCTGGAGTTCCTCTCGCCGTTCCTGTTGAGAAGGCCTCCTCTTGAGATGCGACGGGAACGCCGGGAATTCTTTCCCGAAGAAGAAGGGAAAGGATCCCTCACCTCGAGCTACGAGGCGGAAACGGGGCTCCTCTGGATGTGGGCGGGACCCTCGTGTTTCCTCTCGAGTGGAGACGGGTATGTCGGGGAACTTCTTGAGTTGCACCAAGGGTGTGAAGGACCCTTTCGACATTCCAGAGGTGAGGTGTGATTAGCCCCGAGAAGCCTCTGTGGAAATGGGCCTCATCTCGCCTGCAGGGGAGAACCTCCTGGATATTCTCGAGTTGCGGCAGGTCTTCTCCAGTTACGACGGGGACCTCAGGGACCCGCTCTGGTGGCCTCAGGAAGGGCCAGTCCCCATGCGAGTTGCTAGGGGCCATCTCGGGATTCCTCTCCCATCGATGCCGGGGCCTAAGACCTTGTGTGGAGTCGGGGCCGGAAACTCAGGATTCCTCTCCTGTGTTCACATGGATTTTGGGGTGCCTCTGAGTCTCCGCAGGGGATTCAGGCCTCGTCTCGAGTGGGGGCATGCACGTGCGCTTCCCTCCCGAGCTGCAGCAGTAGGGTCAGGCTTCCTGTCACGTGGATCAAGGGATCTGTGGCTTTCCCTCGAGGCTTTCCCACGAGGCTTTCCCACAGGGCTGTGCCAAGTGCCACCTTGGTGTGAGTCGATCCTCGGCGTGAAAGACGAGCCGGTGAAGGGAAAAGAGGTTCCTCTGGAATGGACTGAGACATCTGGGGGACTCTTGGAATGGTGGCACGACCCTGGAGTTCCTCTCGCCGTTCCTGTTGAGAAGGCCTCCTCTTGAGATGCGACGGGAACGCCGGGAATTCTTTCCCGACGAAGCAGGGAAAGGATCCCTCACCTCGAGCTGCGAGGCGGAAACGGGGCTCCTCTGTATGTGGGCGGGACCCTCGTGTTTCCTCTCGAGTGGAGACGGTTATGTCGGGGAACTTCTTGAGTTGCACCAAGGGTGTAAAGGACCCTTTCGACGTTCCAGAGGTGAGGTGTGATTAGCCCCGAGAAGCCTCTGCGGAAATGGGCCTCATCTCGCCTGCAGGGGAGAACCTCCTGGATATTCTCGAGTTGCGGCAGGTCTTCTCGAGTTACGACGGGGACCTCAGGGACAGGCTCTGGTGGCCTCAGGAAGGGCCAGTCCCCATGCGCGTTGCTAGGGGCCATCTCGGGATTCCTCTCCCATCGATGCCGGGGCCTAAGACCTTGTGTGGAGTCGGCGCCGGAACCTGAGCATTCCTCTCCGGTGTTGACATGGATCCTGGGGTGCCTCTGAGTCTCCCCAGGGGAGTCAGGCCTCGTCTCGAGTGGGGGCATGCACGTGCGCTTCCCTCCCGATCTGCAGCAGTATGGTCACGCTTCCTGTCACGTGGATCAAGGGATCTGTGGCTTTCCCTCGAGGCTTTCCCTCGAGGCTTTCCCACGAGGCTTTCCCACAGGGCTGTGCCAAGTGCCACCTTGGTGTGAGTCGCTCCTCGGCGTGAAAGACGAGCCTGTGAAGGGAAAAGAGGTTCCTCTGGAATGGACAGAGACATCTGGGGGACTTTTGGAATGGTGGCACGACCCTGGAGTTCCTCTCGCCGTTCCTGTTGAGAGGGCCTCCTCTTGAGAGGCGACGGGAACGCCGGGAATTCTTTCCCGACGAAGCAGGGAAAGGATCCCTCACCTCGAGCTACGAGGCGGAAACGGGGCTCCTCTGGATGTGGGCGGGACCCTCGTGTTTACTCTCGAGTGGAGACGGGTATGTCGGGGAACTTCTTGAGTTGTACCAAGGGTGTAAAGGACCCTTTCGACGTTCCAGACGTGAGGTGTGATTAGCCCCGAGAAGCCTCTGCCGAAATGGGCCTCATCTCGCCTGCAGGGGAGAACCTCCTGGATATTCTCGAGTTGCGGCAGGTCTTCTCGAGTTACGACGGAGACCTCAGGGACCCGCTCTGGTGGCCTCAGGAAGGGCCAGTCCCCATGCGAGTTGCTAGGGGCCATCTCGGGATTCCTCTCCCATCGATGCCGGGGCCTAAGACCTTGTGTGGAGTCGCGGCCGGAACCTGAGGATTCCTCTCCAGTGTTCACATGGATTTTGGGGTGCCTCTGAGTCTCCGCAGGGGATTCAGGCCTCGTCTCGAGTGGGGGCATGCACGTGCGCTTCCCTCCCGAGCTGCAGCAGTAGGGTCACGCTTCCTGTCATGTGGATCAAGGGATCTGTGGCTTTCCCTCGAGGCTTTCCCACAGGGCTGTGCCAAGTGCCACCTTGGTGTGAGTCCATCCTCGGCGTGAAAGACGAGCCGGTGAAGGGAAAAGAGGTTCCTCTGGAATGGACAGAGACATCTGGGGGACTCTTGGAATGGTGGCACGACCCTGGAGTTCCTCTCGCCGTTCCTGTTGAGAAGGCCTCCTCTTGAGATGCGACGGGAACGCCGGGAATTCTTTCCCGACGAAGCAGGGAAAGGATCCCTCACCTCGAGCTACGAGGCGGAAACGGGGCTCCTCTGGATGTGGGCGGGACCCTCGTGTTTCCTCTCGAGTGGAGACGGGTATGTCGGGGAACTTCTTGAGTTGCACCAAGGGTGTGAAGGACCCTTTCGACGTTCCAGAGGTGAGGTGTGATTAGCCCCGAGAAGCCTCTGCGGAAATGGGCCTCATCTCGCCTGCAGGGGAGAACCTCCTGGATATTCTCGAGTTGCGGCAGGTCTTCTCGAGTTACGACGGGGACCTCAGGGACCCGCTCTGGTGGCCTCAGGAAGGGCCTGTCGCCATGCGAGTTGCTAGGGGCCATCTCGGGATTCCTCTCGCAACGATGCCGGGGCCTAAGACCTTGTGTGGAGTCGGGGCTGGAACCTGAGGATTCCTCTCCAGTGTTCACATGGATTTTGGGGTGCCTCTGAGTCTCCGCAGGGGATTCAGGCCTCGTCTCGAGTGGGGGCATGCACGTGCGCTTCCCTCCCGAGCTGCAGCAGTAGGGTCAGGCTTCCTGTCAGGTGGACCAAGGGATCTGTGTCTTTCCCTCGAGGCTTTCCCTCGAGGCTTTCCGACGAGGCTTTCCCACAGGGCTGTGCCAAGTGCCACCTTGGTGTGAGTCGATCCTCGGCGTGAAAGACGAGCCGGTGAAGGGAAAAGAGGTTCCTCTGGAATGGACTGAGACATCTGGGGGACTCTTGGAACGGTGACAGGACCCTGGAGTTCCTCTCGCCGTTCCTGTTGAGAGGGCCTCCTCTTGAGATGCGACGGGAACGCCCGGAATTCTTTCCCGACGAAGCAGGGAAAGGATCCCTCACCTCGAGCTACGAGGCGGAAACGAGGCTCCTCTGGATGTGGGCGGGTCCCTCGTGTTTCCTCTCGAGTGGAGACGGGTATGTCGGGGAACTTCTTGAGTTGCACCAAGGGTGGGAAGGACCCTTTCGACGTTCCAGAGGTGAGGTGTGATTAGCCCCGAGAAGCCTCTGCGGAAATGGGCCTCGTCTCGCCTGCAGGGGAGAACCTCCTGGATATTCTCGAGTTGCAGCAGGTCTTCTCGAGTTACGACGGGGACCTCAGGGACCCGCTCTGGTGGCCTCAGGAAGGGCCAGTCCCCATGCGAGTTGCTAGGGCCCATCTTGGGATTCCTCTCCCATCGATGCCGGGGCCTAAGACCTTGTGTGGAGTCGGGGCCGGAACCTGAGGATTGCTCTCCAGTGTTCACATGGATCTTGGGGTGCCTCTGAGTCTCCCCAGGGGATTCAGGCCTCGTCTCGAGTGGGGGCATGCACGTGCGCTTCCCTCCCGAGCTGTAGCAGTAGGGTCAGGCTTCCTGTCACGTGGATCAAGGGATCTGTGGCTTTCCCTCGAGGCTTTCCCACGAGGCTTTCCCACAGGGCTGTGCCAAGTGCCACCTTGGTGTGAGTCGATCCTCGGCGTGAAAGACGAGCCGGTGAAGGGAAAAGAGGTTCCTCTGGATTGGACAGAGACATCTGGGTGACTCTTGGAATGGTGGCACGACCCTGGAGTTCCTATCGCCGTTCCTGTTGAGAAGGCCTCCTCTTGAGATGCGACCGGAACGCCGGGAATTCTTTCCCGACGAAGCAGGGAAAGGATCCCTCACCTCGAGCTACGAGGCGGAAACGGGGCTCCTCCTGATGTGGGCGGGACCCTCGTGTTTCCTCTCGAGTGGAGACGGGTAGGTCGGGGAACTTCTTGAGTTGCACCAAGGGTGTGAAGGACCCTATCGACATTCCAGAGGTGAGGTGTGATTAGCCCCGAGAAGCCTCTGCGGAAATGGGCCTCATCTCGCCTGCAGGGGAGAACCTCCTGGATATTCTCGAGTTGCGGCAGGTCTTCTCGAGTTACGACGGGGACCTCAGGGACCCGCTCTGGTGTCCTCAGGAAGGGCCAGTCCCCATGCGAGTTGCTAGGGGCCATCTCGGGATTCCTCTCCCATCGATGCCGGGGCCTAAGACCTTGTGTGGAGTCGGGGCCGGAAACTGAGGATTCCTCTCCAGTGTTCACATGGATTTTGGGGTGCCTCTGAGTCTCCGCAGGGGATTCAGGCCTCGTCTCGAGTGGGGGCATGCACGTGCGCTTCCCTCCCAAGCTGCAGCAGTAGGGTCAGGCTTCCTGTCACGTGGATCAAGGGATCTGTGGCTTTCCCTCGAGGCTTTCCCTCGAGGCTTTCCCACAGGGCTGTGCCAAGTGCCACCTTGGTGTGAGTCGATCCTCGGCGTGAAAGACGAGCCGGTGAAGGGAAAAGAGGTTCCTCTGGAATGGACAGAGACATCTGGGGGACTCTTGGAATGGTGGCACGACCCTGGAGTTCCTCTCGCCGTTCCTGTTGAGAAGGCCTCCTCTTGAGATGCGACGGGAACGCCGGGAATTCTTTCCCGACGAAGCAGGGAAAGGATCCCTCACCTCGAGCTACGAGGCGGAAACGGGGCTCCTCTGTATGTGGGCGGGACCCTCGTGTTTCCTCTCGAGTGGAGACGGGTATGTCGGGGAACTTCTTGATTTGCACCAAGGGTGTAAAGGACCCTTTCGACGTTCCAGAGGTGAGGTGTGATTAGCCCCGAGAAGCCTCTGCGGAAATGGGCCTCATCTCGCCTGCAGGGGAGAACCTCCTGGATATTCTCGAGTTGCGGCAGGTCTTCTCGAGTTACGACGGGGACCTCAGGGACAGGCTCTGGTGGCCTCAGGAAGGGCCAGTCCCCATGCGCGTTGCTAGGGGCCATCTCGGGATTCCTCTCCCATCGATGCCGGGGCCTAAGACCTTGTGTGGAGTCGGCGCCGGAACCTGAGCATTCCTCTCCGGTGTTGACATGGATCCTGGGGTGCCTCTGAGTCTCCCCAGGGGAGTCAGGCCTCGTCTCGAGTGGGGGCATGCACGTGCGCTTCCCTCCCGATCTGCAGCAGTATGGTCACGCTTCCTGTCACGTGGATCAAGGGATCTGTGGCTTTCCCTCGAGGCTTTCCCTCGAGGCTTTCCCACGAGGCTTTCCCACAGGGCTGTGCCAAGTGCCACCTTGGTGTGAGTCGCTCCTCGGCGTGAAAGACGAGCCTGTGAAGGGAAAAGAGGTTCCTCTGGAATGGACAGAGACATCTGGGGGACTTTTGGAATGGTGGCACGACCCTGGAGTTCCTCTCGCCGTTCCTGTTGAGAGGGCCTCCTCTTGAGAGGCGACGGGAACGCCGGGAATTCTTTCCCGACGAAGCAGGGAAAGGATCCCTCACCTCGAGCTACGAGGCGGAAACGGGGCTCCTCTGGATGTGGGCGGGACCCTCGTGTTTACTCTCGAGTGGAGACGGGTATGTCGGGGAACTTCTTGAGTTGTACCAAGGGTGTAAAGGACCCTTTCGACGTTCCAGACGTGAGGTGTGATTAGCCCCGAGAAGCCTCTGCCGAAATGGGCCTCATCTCGCCTGCAGGGGAGAACCTCCTGGATATTCTCGAGTTGCGGCAGGTCTTCTCGAGTTACGACGGAGACCTCAGGGACCCGCTCTGGTGGCCTCAGGAAGGGCCAGTCCCCATGCGAGTTGCTAGGGGCCATCTCGGGATTCCTCTCCCATCGATGCCGGGGCCTAAGACCTTGTGTGGAGTCGCGGCCGGAACCTGAGGATTCCTCTCCAGTGTTCACATGGATTTTGGGGTGCCTCTGAGTCTCCGCAGGGGATTCAGGCCTCGTCTCGAGTGGGGGCATGCACGTGCGCTTCCCTCCCGAGCTGCAGCAGTAGGGTCACGCTTCCTGTCATGTGGATCAAGGGATCTGTGGCTTTCCCTCGAGGCTTTCCCACAGGGCTGTACCAAGTGCCACCTTGGTGTGAGTCCATCCTCGGCGTGAAAGACGAGCCGGTGAAGGGAAAAGAGATTCCTCTGGAATGGACAGAGACATCTGGGGGACTCTTGGAATGGTGGCACGACCCTGGAGTTCCTCTCGCCGTTCCTGTTGAGAAGGCCTCCTCTTGAGATGCGACGGGAACGCCGGGAATTCTTTCCCGACGAAGCAGGGAAAGGATCCCTCACCTCGAGCTACGAGGCGGAAACGGGGCTCCTCTGGATGTGGGCGGGACCCTCGTGTTTCCTCTCGAGTGGAGACGGGTATGTCGGGGAACTTCTTGAGTTGCACCAAGGGTGTGAAGGACCCTTTCGACGTTCCAGAGGTGAGGTGTGATTAGCCCCGAGAAGCCTCTGCGGAAATGGGCCTCATCTCGCCTGCAGGGGAGAACCTCCTGGATATTCTCGAGTTGCGGCAGGTCTTCTCGAGTTACGACGGGGACCTCAGGGACCCGCTCTGGTGGCCTCAGGAAGGGCCTGTCGCCATGCGAGTTGCTAGGGGCCATCTCGGGATTCCTCTCGCAACGATGCCGGGGCCTAAGACCTTGTGTGGAGTCGGGGCTGGAACCTGAGGATTCCTCTCCAGTGTTCACATGGATTTTGGGGTGCCTCTGAGTCTCCGCAGGGGATTCAGGCCTCGTCTCGAGTGGGGGCATGCACGTGCGCTTCCCTCCCGAGCTGCAGCAGTAGGGTCAGGCTTCCTGTCAGGTGGACCAAGGGATCTGTGTCTTTCCCTCGAGGCTTTCCCTCGAGGCTTTCCGACGAGGCTTTCCCACAGGGCTGTGCCAAGTGCCACCTTGGTGTGAGTCGATCCTCGGCGTGAAAGCCGAGCCGGTGAAGGGAAAAGAGGTTCCTCTGGAATGGACTGAGACATCTGGGGGACTCTTGGAACGGTGACAGGACCCTGGAGTTCCTCTCGCCGTTCCTGTTGAGAGGGCCTCCTCTTGAGATGCGACGGGAACGCCCGGAATTCTTTCCCGACGAAGCAGGGAAAGGATCCCTCACCTCGAGCTACGAGGCGGAAACGAGGCTCCTCTGGATGTGGGCGGGTCCCTCGTGTTTCCTCTCGAGTGGAGACGGGTATGTCGGGGAACTTCTTGAGTTGCACCAAGGGTGGGAAGGACCCTTTCGACGTTCCAGAGGTGAGGTGTGATTAGCCCCGAGAAGCCTCTGCGGAAATGGGCCTCGTCTCGCCTGCAGGGGAGAACCTCCTGGATATTCTCGAGTTGCAGCAGGTCTTCTCGAGTTACGACGGGGACCTCAGGGACCCGCTCTGGTGGCCTCAGGAAGGGCCAGTCCCCATGCGAGTTGCTAGGGCCCATCTTGGGATTCCTCTCCCATCGATGCCGGGGCCTAAGACCTTGTGTGGAGTCGGGGCCGGAACCTGAGGATTGCTCTCCAGTGTTCACATGGATCTTGGGGTGCCTCTGAGTCTCCCCAGGGGATTCAGGCCTCGTCTCGAGTGGGGGCATGCACGTGCGCTTCCCTCCCGAGCTGTAGCAGTAGGGTCAGGCTTCCTGTCACGTGGATCAAGGGATCTGTGGCTTTCCCTCGAGGCTTTCCCACGAGGCTTTCCCACAGGGCTGTGCCAAGTGCCACCTTGGTGTGAGTCGATCCTCGGCGTGAAAGACGAGCCGGTGAAGGGAAAAGAGGTTCCTCTGGATTGGACAGAGACATCTGGGTGACTCTTGGAATGGTGGCACGACCCTGGAGTTCCTATCGCCGTTCCTGTTGAGAAGGCCTCCTCTTGAGATGCGACCGGAACGCCGGGAATTCTTTCCCGACGAAGCAGGGAAAGGATCCCTCATCTCGAGCTACGAGGCGGAAACGGGGCTCCTCCTGATGTGGGCGGGACCCTCGTGTTTCCTCTCGAGTGGAGACGGGTAGGTCGGGGAACTTCTTGAGTTGCACCAAGGGTGTGAAGGACCCTATCGACATTCCAGAGGTGAGGTGTGATTAGCCCCGAGAAGCCTCTGCGGAAATGGGCCTCATCTCGCCTGCAGGGGAGAACCTCCTGGATATTCTCGAGTTGCGGCAGGTCTTCTCGAGTTACGACGGGGACCTCAGGGACCCGCTCTGGTGTCCTCAGGAAGGGCCAGTCCCCATGCGAGTTGCTAGGGGCCATCTCGGGATTCCTCTCCCATCGATGCCGGGGCCTAAGACCTTGTGTGGAGTCGGGGCCGGAAACTGAGGATTCCTCTCCAGTGTTCACATGGATTTTGGGGTGCCTCTGAGTCTCCGCAGGGGATTCAGGCCTCGTCTCGAGTGGGGGCATGCACGTGCGCTTCCCTCCCGAGCTGCAGCAGTAGGGTCAGGCTTCCTGTCACGTGGATCAAGGGATCTGTGGCTTTCCCTCGAGGCTTTCCCTCGAGGCTTTCCCACAGGGCTGTGCCAAGTGCCACCTTGGTGTGAGTCGATCCTCGGCGTGAAAGACGAGCCGGTGAAGGGAAAAGAGGTTCCTCTGGAATGGACAGAGACATCTGGGGGACTCTTGGAATGGTGGCACGACCCTGGAGTTCCTCTCGCCGTTCCTGTTGAGAAGGCCTCCTCTTGAGATGCGACGGGAACGCCGGGAATTCTTTCCCGACGAAGCAGGGAAAGGATCCCTCACCTCGAGCTACGAGGCGGAAACGGGGCTCCTCTGTATGTGGGCGGGACCCTCGTGTTTCCTCTCGAGTGGAGACGGGTATGTCGGGGAACTTCTTGAGTTGCACCAAGGGTGTAAAGGACCCTTTCGACGTTCCAGAGGTGAGGTGTGATTAGCCCCGAGAAGCCTCTGCGGAAATGGGCCTCATCTCGCCTGCAGGGGAGAACCTCCTGGATATTCTCGAGTTGCGGCAGGTCTTCTTGAGTTACGACGGGGACCTCAGGGACAGGCTCTGGTGGCCTCAGGAAGGGCCAGTCCCCATGCGCGTTGCTAGGGGCCATCTCGGGATTCCTCTCCCATCGATGCCGGGGCCTAAGACCTTGTGTGGAGTCGGCGCCGGAACCTGAGCATTCCTCTCCGGTGTTGACATGGATCTTGGGGTGCCTCTGAGTATCCCCAGGGGAGTCAGGCCTCGTCTCGAGTGGGGGCATGCACGTGCGCTTCCCTCCCGAGCTGTAGCAGTAGGGTCAGGCTTCCTGTCACGTGGATCAAGGGATCTGTGGCTTTCCCTCGAGGCTTTCCCACGAGGCTTTCCCACAGGGCTGTGCCAAGTGCCACCTTGGTGTGAGTCGATCCTCGGCGTGAAAGACGAGCCGGTGAAGGGAAAAGAGGTTCCTCTGGATTGGACAGAGACATCTGGGTGACTCCTAGAATGGTGGCACGACCCTGGAGTTCCTATCGCCGTTCCTGTTGAGAAGGCCTCCTCTTGAGATGCGACCGGAACGCCGGGAATTCTTTCCCGACGAAGCAGGGAAAGGATCCCTCACCTCGAGCTACGAGGCGGAAACGGGGCTCCTCCTGATGTGGGCGGGACCCTCGTGTTTCCTCTCGAGTGGAGACGGGTAGGTCGGGGAACTTCTTGAGTTGCACCAAGGGTGTGAAGGACCCTATCGACATTCCAGAGGTGAGGTGTGATTAGCCCCGAGAAGCCTCTGCGGAAATGGGCCTCATCTCGCCTGCAGGGGAGAACCTCCTGGATATTCTCGAGTTGCGGCAGGTCTTCTCGAGTTACGACGGGGACCTCAGGGACCCGCTCTGGTGTCCTCAGGAAGGGCCAGTCCCCATGCGAGTTGCTAGGGGCCATCTCGGGATTCCTCTCCCATCGATGCCGGGGCCTAAGACCTTGTGTGGAGTCGGGGCCGGAAACTGAGGATTCCTCTCCAGTGTTCACATGGATTTTGGGGTGCCTCTGAGTCTCCGCAGGGGATTCAGGCCTCGTCTCGAGTGGGGGCATGCACGTGCGCTTCCCTCCCGAGCTGCAGCAGTAGGGTCAGGCTTCCTGTCACGTGGATCAAGGGATCTGTGGCTTTCCCTCGAGGCTTTCCCTCGAGGCTTTCCCACAGGGCTGTGCCAAGTGCCACCTTGGTGTGAGTCGATCCTCGGCGTGAAAGACGAGCCGGTGAAGGGAAAAGAGGTTCCTCTGGAATGGACAGAGACATCTGGGGGACTCTTGGAATGGTGGCATGACCCTGGAGTTCCTCTCGCCGTTCCTGTTGAGAAGGCCTCCTCTTGAGATGCGACGGGAACGCCGGGAATTCTTTCCCGACGAAGCAGGGAAAGGATCCCTCACCTCGAGCTACGAGGCGGAAACGGGGCTCCTCTGTATGTGGGCGGGACCCTCGTGTTTCCTCTCGAGTGGAGACGGGTATGTCGGGGAACTTCTTGAGTTGCACCAAGGGTGTAAAGGACCCTTTCGACGTTCCAGAGGTGAGGTGTGATTAGCCCCGAGAAGCCTCTGCGGAAATGGGCCTCATCTCGCCTGCAGGGGAGAACCTCCTGGATATTCTCGAGTTGCGGCAGGTCTTCTTGAGTTACGACGGGGACCTCAGGGACAGGCTCTGGTGGCCTCAGGAAGGGCCAGTCCCCATGCGCGTTGCTAGGGGCCATCTCGGGATTCCTCTCCCATCGATGCCGGGGCCTAAGACCTTGTGTGGAGTCGGCGCCGGAACCTGAGCATTCCTCTCCGGTGTTGACATGGATCTTGGGGTGCCTCTGAGTATCCCCAGGGGAGTCAGGCCTCGTCTCGAGTGGGGGCATGCACGTGCGCTTCCCTCCCGATCTGCAGCAGTATGGTCACGCTTCCTGTCACGTGGATCAAGGGATCTGTGGCTTTCCCTCGAGGCTTTCCCTCGAGGCTTTCCCACGAGGCTTTCCCACAGGGCTGTGCCAAGTGCCACCTTGGTGTGAGTCGATCCTCGGCGTGAAAGACGAGCCTGTGAAGGGAAAAGAGGTTCCTCTGGAATGGACAGAGACATCTGGGGGACTTTTGGAATGGTGGCACGACCCTGGAGTTCCTCTCGCCGTTCCTGTTGAGAGGGCCTCCTCTTGAGAGGCGACGGGAACGCCGGGAATTCTTTCCCGACGAAGCAGGGAAAGGATCCCTCACCTCGAGCTACGAGGCGGAAACGGGGCTCCTCTGGATGTGGGCGGGACCCTCGTGTTTCCTCTCGAGTGGAGACGGGTATGTCGGGGAACTTCTTGAGTTGTACCAAGGGTGTAAAGGACCCTTTCGACGTTCCAGACGTGAGGTGTGATTAGCCCCGAGAAGCCTCTGCCGAAATGGGCCTCATCTCGCCTGCAGGGGAGAACCTCCTGGATATTCTCGAGTTGCGGCAGGTCTTCTCGAGTTACGACGGAGACCTCAGGGACCCGCTCTGGTGGCCTCAGGAAGGGCCAGTCCCCATGCGAGTTGCTAGGGGCCATCTCGGGATTCCTCTCCCATCGATGCCGGGGCCTAAGACCTTGTGTGGAGTCGGGGCCGGAACCTGAGGATTCCTCTCCAGTGTTCACATGGATTTTGGGGTGCCTCTGAGTCTCCGCAGGGGATTCAGGCCTCGTCTCGAGTGGGGGCATGCACGTGCGCTTCCCTCCCGAGCTGCAGCAGTAGGGTCACGCTTCCTGTCATGTGGATCAAGGGATCTGTGGCTTTCCCTCGAGGCTTTCCCACAGGGCTGTGCCAAGTGCCACCTTGGTGTGAGTCCATCCTCGGCGTGAAAGACGAGCCGGTGAAGGGAAAAGAGGTTCCTCTGGAATGGACAGAGACATCTGGGGGACTCTTGGAATGGTGTCACGACCCTGGAGTTCCTCTCTCCGTTCCTGTTGAGAGGGCCTCCTCTTGAGATGCGACAGGAACGCTGGGAATTCTTTCCCGACGAAGCAGGGAAAGGATCCCTCACCTCGAGCTACGAGGCGGAAACGGGGCTCCTCTGGATGTGGGCGGGACCCTCGTGTTTCCTCTCGAGTGGAGACGGGTATGTCGGGGAACTTCTTGAGTTGCACCAAGGGTGTGAAGGGCCCTTTCGACATTCCAGAGGTGAGGTGTGATTAGCCCCGAGAAGCCTCTGCGGAAATGGGCCTCATCTCGCATGCAGGGGAGAACCTCCTGGATATTCTCTAGTTGCAGCAGGTCTTCTCGAGTTACGACAGGGACCTCAGGGACCCGCTCTGGTGGCCTCAGGAAGGGCCAGTCCCCATGCGAGTTGCTAGGGGCCATCTCGGGATTCCTCTCCCGTCGATGCCGGGGCCTAAGACCTTGTGTGGAGTCAGGGCCGGAACCTGAGGATTCCTCTCCTGTGTTCACATGGATTTTGGGGTGCCTCTGAGTCTCCGCAGGGGATTCAGGCCTCGTCTCGAGTGGGGGCATGCACGTGCGCTTCCCTCCCGAGCTGCAGCAGTAGGGTCAGGCTTCCTGTCACGTGGATCAAGGGATCTGTGGCTTTCCCTCGAGGCTTTCCCACGAGGCTTTCCCACAGGGCTGTGCCAAGTGCCACCTTGGTGTGAGTCGATCCTCGGCGTGAAAGACGAGCCGGTGAAGGGAAAAGAGGTTCCTCTGGAATGGACTGAGACATCTGGGGGACTCTTGGAATTGTGGCACGACCCTGGAGTTCCTCTCGCCGTTCCTGTTGAGAAGGCCTCCTCTTGAGATGCGACGGGAACGCCGGGAATTCTTTCCCGACGAAGCCGGGAAAGGATCCCTCACCTCGAGCTGCGAGGCGGAAACGGGGCTCCTCTGTATGTGGGCGGGACCCTCGTGTTTCCTCTCGAGTGGAGACGGTTATGTCGGGGAACTTCTTGAGTTGCACCAAGGGTGTAAAGGACCCTTTCGACGTTCCAGAGGTGAGGTGTGATTAGCCCCGAGAAGCCTCTGCGGAAATGGGCCTCATCTCGCCTGCAGGGGAGAACCTCCTGGATATTCTCGAGTTGCGGCAGGTCTTCTCGAGTTACGACGGGGACCTCAGGGACAGGCTCTGGTGGCCTCAGGAAGGGCCAGTCCCCATGCGCGTTGCTAGGGGCCATCTCGGGATTCCTCTCCCATCGATGCCGGGGCCTAAGACCTTGTGTGGAGTCGGCGCCGGAACCTGAGCATTCCTCTCCGGTGTTGACATGGATCCTGGGGTGCCTCTGAGTCTCCCCAGGGGAGTCAGGCCTCGTCTCGAGTGGGGGCATGCACGTGCGCTTCCCTCCCGATCTGCAGCAGTATGGTCACGCTTCCTGTCACGTGGATCAAGGGATCTGTGGCTTTCCCTCGAGGCTTTCCCACGAGGCTTTCCCACAGGGCTGTGCCAAGTGCCACCTTGGTGTGAGTCGCTCCTCGGTGTGAAAGACGAGCCTGTGAAGGGAAAAGAGGTTCCTCTGGAATGGACAGAGACATCTGGGGGACTTTTGGAATGGTGGCACGACCCTGGAGTTCCTCTCGCCGTTCCTGTTGAGAGGGCCTCCTCTTGAGAGGCGACGGGAACGCCGGGAATTCTTTCCCGACGAAGCAGGGAAAGGATCCCTCACCTCGAGCTACGAGGCGGAAACGGGGCTCCTCTGGATGTGGGCGGGACCCTCGTGTTTACTCTCGAGTGGAGACGGGTATGTCGGGGAACTTCTTGAGTTGTACCAAGGGTGTAAAGGACCCTTTCGACGTTCCAGACGTGAGGTGTGATTAGCCCCGAGAAGCCTCTGCCGAAATGGGCCTCATCTCGCCTGCAGGGGAGAACCTCCTGGATATTCTCGAGTTGCGGCAGGTCTTCTCGAGTTACGACGGAGACCTCAGGGACCCGCTCTGGTGGCCTCAGGAAGGGCCAGTCCCCATGCGAGTTGCTAGGGGCCATCTCGGCATTCCTCTCCCATCGATGCCGGGGCCTAAGACCTTGTGTGGAGTCGGGGCCGGAACCTGAGGATTCCTCTCCAGTGTTCACATGGATTTTGGGGTGCCTCTGAGTCTCCGCAGGGGATTCAGGCCTCGTCTCGAGTGGGGGCATGCACGTGCGCTTCCCTCCCGAGCTGCAGCAGTAGGGTCACGCTTCCTGTCATGTGGATCAAGGGATCTGTGGCTTTCCCTCGAGGCTTTCCCACAGGGCTGTGCCAAGTGCCACCTTGGTGTGGTCCATCCTCGGCGTGAAAGACGAGCCGGTGAAGGGAAAAGAGGTTCCTCTGGAATGGACAGAGACATCTGGGGGACTCTTGGAATGGTGGCACGACCCTGGAGTTCCTCTCGCCGTTCCTGTTGAGAAGGCCTCCTCTTGAGATGCGACGGGAACGCCGGGAATTCTTTCCCGACGAAGCAGGGAAAGGATCCCTCACCTCGAGCTACGAGGCGGAAACGGGGCTCCTCTGGATGTGGGCGGGACCCTCGTGTTTCCTCTCGAGTGGAGACGGGTATGTCGGGGAACTTCTTGAGTTGCACCAAGGGTGTGAAGGACCCTTTCGACGTTCCAGAGGTGAGGTGTGATTAGCCCCGAGAAGCCTCTGCGGAAATGGGCCTCATCTCGCCTGCAGGGGAGAACCTCCTGGATATTCTCGAGTTGCGGCAGGTCTTCTCGAGTTACGACGGGGACCTCAGGGACCCGCTCTGGTGGCCTCAGGAAGGGCCTGTCGCCATGCGAGTTGCTAGGGGCCATCTCGGGATTCCTCTCGCAACGATGCCGGGGCCTAAGACCTTGTGTGGAGTCGGGGCCGGAACCTGAGGATTCCTCTCCAGTGTTCACATGGATTTTGGGGTGCCTCTGAGTCTCCGCAGGGGATTCAGGCCTCGTCTCGAGTGGGGGCATGCACGTGCGCTTCCCTCCCGAGCTGCAGCAGTAGGGTCAGGCTTCCTGTCAGGTGGACCAAGGGATCTGTGTCTTTCCCTCGAGGCTTTCCCTCGAGGCTTTCCGACGAGGCTTTCCCACAGGGCTGTGCCAAGTGCCACCTTGGTGTGAGTCGATCCTCGGCGTGAAAGACGAGCCGGTGAAGGGAAAAGAGGTTCCCCTGGAATGGACTGAGACATCTGGGGGACTCTTGGAACGGTGAAAGGACCCTGGAGTTCCTCTCGCCGTTCCTGTTGAGAGGGCCTCCTCTTGAGATGCGACGGGAACGCCCGGAATTCTTTCCCGACGAAGCAGGGAAAGGATCCCTCACCTCGAGCTGCGAGGCGGAAACGGGGCTCCTCTGTATGTGGGCGGGACCCTCGTGTTTCCTCTCGAGTGGAGACGGTTATGTCGGGGAACTTCTTGAGTTGCACCAAGGGTGTAAAGGACCCTTTCGACGTTCCAGAGGTGAGGTGTGATTAGCCCCGAGAAGCCTCTGCGGAAATGGGTCTCATCTCGCCTGCAGGGGAGAACCTCCTGGATATTCTCGAGTTGCGGCAGGTCTTCTCGAGTTACGACGGGGACCTCAGGGACAGGCTCTGGTGGCCTCAGGAAGGGCCAGTCCCCATGCGCGTTGCTAGGGGCCATCTCGGGATTCCTCTCCCATCGATGCCGGGGCCTAAGACCTTGTGTGGAGTCGGCGCCGGAACCTGAGCATTCCTCTCCGGTGTTGACATGGATCCTGGGGTGCCTCTGAGTCTCCCCAGGGGAGTCAGGCCTCGTCTCGAGTGGGGGCATGCACGTGCGCTTCCCTCCCGATCTGCAGCAGTATGGTCACGCTTCCTGTCACGTGGATCAAGGGATCTGTGGCTTTCCCTCGAGGCTTTCCCTCGAGGCTTTCCCACGAGGCTTTCCCACAGGGCTGTGCCAAGTGCCACCTTGGTGTGAGTCGCTCCTCGGCGTGAAAGACGAGCCTGTGAAGGGAAAAGAGGTTCCTCTGGAATGGACAGAGACATCTGGGGGACTTTTGGAATGGTGGCACGACCCTGGAGTTCCTCTCGCCGTTCCTGTTGAGAGGGCCTCCTCTTGAGAGGCGACGGGAACGCCGGGAATTCTTTCCCGACGAAGCAGGGAAAGGATCCCTCACCTCGAGCTACGAGGCGGAAACGGGGCTCCTCTGGATGTGGGCGGGACCCTCGTGTTTACTCTCGAGTGGAGACGGGTATGTCGGGGAACTTCTTGAGTTGTACCAAGGGTGTAAAGGACCCTTTCGACGTTCCAGACGTGAGGTGTGATTAGCCCCGAGAAGCCTCTGCCGAAATGGGCCTCATCTCGCCTGCAGGGGAGAACCTCCTGGATATTCTCGAGTTGCGGCAGGTCTTCTCGAGTTACGACGGAGACCTCAGGGACCCGCTCTGGTGGCCTCAGGAAGGGCCAGTCCCCATGCGAGTTGCTAGGGGCCATCTCGGTATTCCTCTCCCATCGATGCCGGGGCCTAAGACCTTGTGTGGAGTCGCGGCCGGAACCTGAGGATTCCTCTCCAGTGTTCACATGGATTTTGGGGTGCCTCTGAGTCTCCGCAGGGGATTCAGGCCTCGTCTCGAGTGGGGGCATGCACGTGCGCTTCCCTCCCGAGCTGCAGCAGTAGGGTCACGCTTCCTGTCATGTGGATCAAGGGATCTGTGGCTTTCCCTCGAGGCTTTCCCACAGGGCTGTACCAAGTGCCACCTTGGTGTGAGTCCATCCTCGGCGTGAAAGACGAGCCGGTGAAGGGAAAAGAGATTCCTCTGGAATGGACAGAGACATCTGGGGGACTCTTGGAATGGTGGCACGACCCTGGAGTTCCTCTCGCCGTTCCTGTTGAGAAGGCCTCCTCTTGAGATGCGACGGGAACGCCGGGAATTCTTTCCCGACGAAGCAGGGAAAGGATCCCTCACCTCGAGCTACGAGGCGGAAACGGGGCTCCTCTGGATGTGGGCGGGACCCTCGTGTTTCCTCTCGAGTGGAGACGGGTATGTCGGGGAACTTCTTGAGTTGCACCAAGGGTGTGAAGGACCCTTTCGACGTTCCAGAGGTGAGGTGTGATTAGCCCCGAGAAGCCTCTGCGGAAATGGGCCTCATCTCGCCTGCAGGGGAGAACCTCCTGGATATTCTCGAGTTGCGGCAGGTCTTCTCGAGTTACGACGGGGACCTCAGGGACCCGCTCTGGTGGCCTCAGGAAGGGCCTGTCGCCATGCGAGTTGCTAGGGGCCATCTCGGGATTCCTCTCGCAACGATGCCGGGGCCTAAGACCTTGTGTGGAGTCGGGGCTGGAACCTGAGGATTCCTCTCCAGTGTTCACATGGATTTTGGGGTGCCTCTGAGTCTCCGCAGGGGATTCAGGCCTCGTCTCGAGTGGGGGCATGCACGTGCGCTTCCCTCCCGAGCTGCAGCAGTAGGGTCAGGCTTCCTGTCAGGTGGACCAAGGGATCTGTGTCTTTCCCTCGAGGCTTTCCCTCGAGGCTTTCCGACGAGGCTTTCCCACAGGGCTGTGCCAAGTGCCACCTTGGTGTGAGTCGATCCTCGGCGTGAAAGCCGAGCCGGTGAAGGGAAAAGAGGTTCCTCTGGAATGGACTGAGACATCTGGGGGACTCTTGGAACGGTGACAGGACCCTGGAGTTCCTCTCGCCGTTCCTGTTGAGAGGGCCTCCTCTTGAGATGCGACGGGAACGCCCGGAATTCTTTCCCGACGAAGCAGGGAAAGGATCCCTCACCTCGAGCTACGAGGCGGAAACGAGGCTCCTCTGGATGTGGGCGGGTCCCTCGTGTTTCCTCTCGAGTGGAGACGGGTATGTCGGGGAACTTCTTGAGTTGCACCAAGGGTGGGAAGGACCCTTTCGACGTTCCAGAGGTGAGGTGTGATTAGCCCCGAGAAGCCTCTGCGGAAATGGGCCTCGTCTCGCCTGCAGGAGAGAACCTCCTGGATATTCTCGAGTTGCAGCAGGTCTTCTCGAGTTACGACGGGGACCTCAGGGACCCGCTCTGGTGGCCTCAGGAAGGGCCAGTCCCCATGCGAGTTGCTAGGGCCCATCTTGGGATTCCTCTCCCATCGATGCCGGGGCCTAAGACCTTGTGTGGAGTCGGGGCCGGAACCTGAGGATTGCTCTCCAGTGTTCACATGGATCTTGGGGTGCCTCTGAGTCTCCCCAGGGGATTCAGGCCTCGTCTCGAGTGGGGGCATGCACGTGCGCTTCCCTCCCGAGCTGTAGCAGTAGGGTCAGGCTTCCTGTCACGTGGATCAAGGGATCTGTGGCTTTCCCTCGAGGCTTTCCCACGAGGCTTTCCCACAGGGCTGTGCCAAGTGCCACCTTGGTGTGAGTCGATCCTCGGCGTGAAAGACGAGCCGGTGAAGGGAAAAGAGGTTCCTCTGGATTGGACAGAGACATCTGGGTGACTCTTGGAATGGTGGCACGACCCTGGAGTTCCTATCGCCGTTCCTGTTGAGAAGGCCTCCTCTTGAGATGCGACCGGAACGCCGGGAATTCTTTCCCGACGAAGCAGGGAAAGGATCCCTCATCTCGAGCTACGAGGCGGAAACGGGGCTCCTCCTGATGTGGGCGGGACCCTCGTGTTTCCTCTCGAGTGGAGACGGGTAGGTCGGGGAACTTCTTGAGTTGCACCAAGGGTGTGAAGGACCCTATCGACATTCCAGAGGTGAGGTGTGATTAGCCCCGAGAAGCCTCTGCGGAAATGGGCCTCATCTCGCCTGCAGGGGAGAACCTCCTGGATATTCTCGAGTTGCGGCAGGTCTTCTCGAGTTACGACGGGGACCTCAGGGACCCGCTCTGGTGTCCTCAGGAAGGGCCAGTCCCCATGCGAGTTGCTAGGGGCCATCTCGGGATTCCTCTCCCATCGATGCCGGGGCCTAAGACCTTGTGTGGAGTCGGGGCCGGAAACTGAGGATTCCTCTCCAGTGTTCACATGGATTTTGGGGTGCCTCTGAGTCTCCGCAGGGGATTCAGGCCTCGTCTCGAGTGGGGGCATGCACGTGCGCTTCCCTCCCGAGCTGCAGCAGTAGGGTCAGGCTTCCTGTCACGTGGATCAAGGGATCTGTGGCTTTCCCTCGAGGCTTTCCCTCGAGGCTTTCCCACAGGGCTGTGCCAAGTGCCACCTTGGTGTGAGTCGATCCTCGGCGTGAAAGACGAGCCGGTGAAGGGAAAAGAGGTTCCTCTGGAATGGACAGAGACATCTGGGGGACTCTTGGAATGGTGGCACGACCCTGGAGTTCCTCTCGCCGTTCCTGTTGAGAAGGCCTCCTCTTGAGATGCGACGGGAACGCCGGGAATTCTTTCCCGACGAAGCAGGGAAAGGATCCCTCACCTCGAGCTACGAGGCGGAAACGGGGCTCCTCTGTATGTGGGCGGGACCCTCGTGTTTCCTCTCGAGTGGAGACGGGTATGTCGGGGAACTTCTTGAGTTGCACCAAGGGTGTAAAGGACCCTTTCGACGTTCCAGAGGTGAGGTGTGATTAGCCCCGAGAAGCCTCTGCGGAAATGGGCCTCATCTCGCCTGCAGGGGAGAACCTCCTGGATATTCTCGAGTTGCGGCAGGTCTTCTTGAGTTACGACGGGGACCTCAGGGACAGGCTCTGGTGGCCTCAGGAAGGGCCAGTCCCCATGCGCGTTGCTAGGGGCCATCTCGGGATTCCTCTCCCATCGATGCCGGGGCCTAAGACCTTGTGTGGAGTCGGCGCCGGAACCTGAGCATTCCTCTCCGGTGTTGACATGGATCTTGGGGTGCCTCTGAGTATCCCCAGGGGAGTCAGGCCTCGTCTCGAGTGGGGGCATGCACGTGCGCTTCCCTCCCGAGCTGTAGCAGTAGGGTCAGGCTTCCTGTCACGTGGATCAAGGGATCTGTGGCTTTCCCTCGAGGCTTTCCCACGAGGCTTTCCCACAGGGCTGTGCCAAGTGCCACCTTGGTGTGAGTCGATCCTCGGCGTGAAAGACGAGCCGGTGAAGGGAAAAGAGGTTCCTCTGGATTGGACAGAGACATCTGGGTGACTCCTAGAATGGTGGCACGACCCTGGAGTTCCTATCGCCGTTCCTGTTGAGAAGGCCTCCTCTTGAGATGCGACCGGAACGCCGGGAATTCTTTCCCGACGAAGCAGGGAAAGGATCCCTCACCTCGAGCTACGAGGCGGAAACGGGGCTCCTCCTGATGTGGGCGGGACCCTCGTGTTTCCTCTCGAGTGGAGACGGGTAGGTCGGGGAACTTCTTGAGTTGCACCAAGGGTGTGAAGGACCCTATCGACATTCCAGAGGTGAGGTGTGATTAGCCCCGAGAAGCCTCTGCCGAAATGGGCCTCATCTCGCCTGCAGGGGAGAACCTCCTGGATATTCTCGAGTTGCGGCAGGTCTTCTCGAGTTACGACGGGGACCTCAGGGACCCGCTCTGGTGTCCTCAGGAAGGGCCAGTCCCCATGCGAGTTGCTAGGGGCCATCTCGGGATTCCTCTCCCATCGATGCCGGGGCCTAAGACCTTGTGTGGAGTCGGGGCCGGAAACTGAGGATTCCTCTCCAGTGTTCACATGGATTTTGGGGTGCCTCTGAGTCTCCGCAGGGGATTCAGGCCTCGTCTCGAGTGGGGGCATGCACGTGCGCTTCCCTCCCGAGCTGCAGCAGTAGGGTCAGGCTTCCTGTCACGTGGATCAAGGGATCTGTGGCTTTCCCTCGAGGCTTTCCCTCGAGGCTTTCCCACAGGGCTGTGCCAAGTGCCACCTTGGTGTGAGTCGATCCTCGGCGTGAAAGACGAGCCGGTGAAGGGAAAAGAGGTTCCTCTGGAATGGACAGAGACATCTGGGGGACTCTTGGAATGGTGGCATGACCCTGGAGTTCCTCTCGCCGTTCCTGTTGAGAAGGCCTCCTCTTGAGATGCGACGGGAACGCCGGGAATTCTTTCCCGACGAAGCAGGGAAAGGATCCCTCACCTCGAGCTACGAGGCGGAAACGGGGCTCCTCTGTATGTGGGCGGGACCCTCGTGTTTCCTCTCGAGTGGAGACGGGTATGTCGGGGAACTTCTTGAGTTGCACCAAGGGTGTAAAGGACCCTTTCGACGTTCCAGAGGTGAGGTGTGATTAGCCCCGAGAAGCCTCTGCGGAAATGGGCCTCATCTCGCCTGCAGGGGAGAACCTCCTGGATATTCTCGAGTTGCGGCAGGTCTTCTTGAGTTACGACGGGGACCTCAGGGACAGGCTCTGGTGGCCTCAGGAAGGGCCAGTCCCCATGCGCGTTGCTAGGGGCCATCTCGGGATTCCTCTCCCATCGATGCCGGGGCCTAAGACCTTGTGTGGAGTCGGCGCCGGAACCTGAGCATTCCTCTCCGGTGTTGACATGGATCTTGGGGTGCCTCTGAGTATCCCCAGGGGAGTCAGGCCTCGTCTCGAGTGGGGGCATGCACGTGCGCTTCCCTCCCGATCTGCAGCAGTATGGTCACGCTTCCTGTCACGTGGATCAAGGGATCTGTGGCTTTCCCTCGAGGCTTTCCCTCGAGGCTTTCCCACGAGGCTTTCCCACAGGGCTGTGCCAAGTGCCACCTTGGTGTGAGTCGATCCTCGGCGTGAAAGACGAGCCTGTGAAGGGAAAAGAGGTTCCTCTGGAATGGACAGAGACATCTGGGGGACTTTTGGAATGGTGGCACGACCCTGGAGTTCCTCTCGCCGTTCCTGTTGAGAGGGCCTCCTCTTGAGAGGCGACGGGAACGCCGGGAATTCTTTCCCGACGAAGCAGGGAAAGGATCCCTCACCTCGAGCTACGAGGCGGAAACGGGGCTCCTCTGGATGTGGGCGGGACCCTCGTGTTTCCTCTCGAGTGGAGACGGGTATGTCGGGGAACTTCTTGAGTTGTACCAAGGGTGTAAAGGACCCTTTCGACGTTCCAGACGTGAGGTGTGATTAGCCCCGAGAAGCCTCTGCCGAAATGGGCCTCATCTCGCCTGCAGGGGAGAACCTCCTGGATATTCTCGAGTTGCGGCAGGTCTTCTCGAGTTACGACGGAGACCTCAGGGACCCGCTCTGGTGGCCTCAGGAAGGGCCAGTCCCCATGCGAGTTGCTAGGGGCCATCTCGGGATTCCTCTCCCATCGATGCCGGGGCCTAAGACCTTGTGTGGAGTCGGGGCCGGAACCTGAGGATTCCTCTCCAGTGTTCACATGGATTTTGGGGTGCCTCTGAGTCTCCGCAGGGGATTCAGGCCTCGTCTCGAGTGGGGGCATGCACGTGCGCTTCCCTCCCGAGCTGCAGCAGTAGGGTCACGCTTCCTGTCATGTGGATCAAGGGATCTGTGGCTTTCCCTCGAGGCTTTCCCACAGGGCTGTGCCAAGTGCCACCTTGGTGTGAGTCGATCCTCGGCGTGAAAGACGAGCCGGTGAAGGGAAAAGAGGTTCCTCTGGATTGGACAGAGACATCTGGGTGACTCCTAGAATGGTGGCACGACCCTGGAGTTCCTATCGCCGTTCCTGTTGAGAAGGCCTCCTCTTGAGATGCGACCGGAACGCCGGGAATTCTTTCCCGACGAAGCAGGGAAAGGATCCCTCACCTCGAGCTACGAGGCGGAAACGGGGCTCCTCCTGATGTGGGCGGGACCCTCGTGTTTCCTCTCGAGTGGAGACGGGTAGGTCGGGGAACTTCTTGAGTTGCACCAAGGGTGTGAAGGACCCTATCGACATTCCAGAGGTGAGGTGTGATTAGCCCCGAGAAGCCTCTGCCGAAATGGGCCTCATCTCGCCTGCAGGGGAGAACCTCCTGGATATTCTCGAGTTGCGGCAGGTCTTCTCGAGTTACGACGGGGACCTCAGGGACCCGCTCTGGTGTCCTCAGGAAGGGCCAGTCCCCATGCGAGTTGCTAGGGGCCATCTCGGGATTCCTCTCCCATCGATGCCGGGGCCTAAGACCTTGTGTGGAGTCGGGGCCGGAAACTGAGGATTCCTCTCCAGTGTTCACATGGATTTTGGGGTGCCTCTGAGTCTCCGCAGGGGATTCAGGCCTCGTCTCGAGTGGGGGCATGCACGTGCGCTTCCCTCCCGAGCTGCAGCAGTAGGGTCAGGCTTCCTGTCACGTGGATCAAGGGATCTGTGGCTTTCCCTCGAGGCTTTCCCTCGAGGCTTTCCCACAGGGCTGTGCCAAGTGCCACCTTGGTGTGAGTCGATCCTCGGCGTGAAAGACGAGCCGGTGAAGGGAAAAGAGGTTCCTCTGGAATGGACAGAGACATCTGGGGGACTCTTGGAATGGTGGCATGACCCTGGAGTTCCTCTCGCCGTTCCTGTTGAGAAGGCCTCCTCTTGAGATGCGACGGGAACGCCGGGAATTCTTTCCCGACGAAGCAGGGAAAGGATCCCTCACCTCGAGCTACGAGGCGGAAACGGGGCTCCTCTGTATGTGGGCGGGACCCTCGTGTTTCCTCTCGAGTGGAGACGGGTATGTCGGGGAACTTCTTGAGTTGCACCAAGGGTGTAAAGGACCCTTTCGACGTTCCAGAGGTGAGGTGTGATTAGCCCCGAGAAGCCTCTGCGGAAATGGGCCTCATCTCGCCTGCAGGGGAGAACCTCCTGGATATTCTCGAGTTGCGGCAGGTCTTCTTGAGTTACGACGGGGACCTCAGGGACAGGCTCTGGTGGCCTCAGGAAGGGCCAGTCCCCATGCGCGTTGCTAGGGGCCATCTCGGGATTCCTCTCCCATCGATGCCGGGGCCTAAGACCTTGTGTGGAGTCGGCGCCGGAACCTGAGCATTCCTCTCCGGTGTTGACATGGATCTTGGGGTGCCTCTGAGTATCCCCAGGGGAGTCAGGCCTCGTCTCGAGTGGGGGCATGCACGTGCGCTTCCCTCCCGATCTGCAGCAGTATGGTCACGCTTCCTGTCACGTGGATCAAGGGATCTGTGGCTTTCCCTCGAGGCTTTCCCTCGAGGCTTTCCCACGAGGCTTTCCCACAGGGCTGTGCCAAGTGCCACCTTGGTGTGAGTCGATCCTCGGCGTGAAAGACGAGCCTGTGAAGGGAAAAGAGGTTCCTCTGGAATGGACAGAGACATCTGGGGGACTTTTGGAATGGTGGCACGACCCTGGAGTTCCTCTCGCCGTTCCTGTTGAGAGGGCCTCCTCTTGAGAGGCGACGGGAACGCCGGGAATTCTTTCCCGACGAAGCAGGGAAAGGATCCCTCACCTCGAGCTACGAGGCGGAAACGGGGCTCCTCTGGATGTGGGCGGGACCCTCGTGTTTACTCTCGAGTGGAGACGGGTATGTCGGGGAACTTCTTGAGTTGTACCAAGGGTGTAAAGGACCCTTTCGACGTTCCAGACGTGAGGTGTGATTAGCCCCGAGAAGCCTCTGCCGAAATGGGCCTCATCTCGCCTGCAGGGGAGAACCTCCTGGATATTCTCGAGTTGCGGCAGGTCTTCTCGAGTTACGACGGAGACCTCAGGGACCCGCTCTGGTGGCCTCAGGAAGGGCCAGTCCCCATGCGAGTTGCTAGGGGCCATCTCGGGATTCCTCTCCCATCGATGCCGGGGCCTAAGACCTTGTGTGGAGTCGGGGCCGGAACCTGAGGATTCCTCTCCAGTGTTCACATGGATTTTGGGGTGCCTCTGAGTCTCCGCAGGGGATTCAGGCCTCGTCTCGAGTGGGGGCATGCACGTGCGCTTCCCTCCCGAGCTGCAGCAGTAGGGTCACGCTTCCTGTCATGTGGATCAAGGGATCTGTGGCTTTCCCTCGAGGCTTTCCCACAGGGCTGTGCCAAGTGCCACCTTGGTGTGAGTCCATCCTCGGCGTGAAAGACGAGCCGGTGAAGGGAAAAGAGGTTCCTCTGGAATGGACAGAGACATCTGGGGGACTCTTGGAATGGTGTCACGACCCTGGAGTTCCTCTCTCCGTTCCTGTTGAGAGGGCCTCCTCTTGAGATGCGACAGGAACGCTGGGAATTCTTTCCCGACGAAGCAGGGAAAGGATCCCTCACCTCGAGCTACGAGGCGGAAACGGGGCTCCTCTGGATGTGGGCGGGACCCTCGTGTTTCCTCTCGAGTGGAGACGGGTATGTCGGGGAACTTCTTGAGTTGCACCAAGGGTGTGAAGGGCCCTTTCGACATTCCAGAGGTGAGGTGTGATTAGCCCCGAGAAGCCTCTGCGGAAATGGGCCTCATCTCGCATGCAGGGGAGAACCTCCTGGATATTCTCTAGTTGCAGCAGGTCTTCTCGAGTTACGACAGGGACCTCAGGGACCCGCTCTGGTGGCCTCAGGAAGGGCCAGTCCCCATGCGAGTTGCTAGGGGCCATCTCGGGATTCCTCTCCCGTCGATGCCGGGGCCTAAGACCTTGTGTGGAGTCAGGGCCGGAACCTGAGGATTCCTCTCCTGTGTTCACATGGATTTTGGGGTGCCTCTGAGTCTCCGCAGGGGATTCAGGCCTCGTCTCGAGTGGGGGCATGCACGTGCGCTTCCCTCCCGAGCTGCAGCAGTAGGGTCAGGCTTCCTGTCACGTGGATCAAGGGATCTGTGGCTTTCCCTCGAGGCTTTCCCACGAGGCTTTCCCACAGGGCTGTGCCAAGTGCCACCTTGGTGTGAGTCGATCCTCGGCGTGAAAGACGAGCCGGTGAAGGGAAAAGAGGTTCCTCTGGAATGGACTGAGACATCTGGGGGACTCTTGGAATTGTGGCACGACCCTGGAGTTCCTCTCGCCGTTCCTGTTGAGAAGGCCTCCTCTTGAGATGCGACGGGAACGCCGGGAATTCTTTCCCGACGAAGCCGGGAAAGGATCCCTCACCTCGAGCTGCGAGGCGGAAACGGGGCTCCTCTGTATGTGGGCGGGACCCTCGTGTTTCCTCTCGAGTGGAGACGGTTATGTCGGGGAACTTCTTGAGTTGCACCAAGGGTGTAAAGGACCCTTTCGACGTTCCAGAGGTGAGGTGTGATTAGCCCCGAGAAGCCTCTGCGGAAATGGGCCTCATCTCGCCTGCAGGGGAGAACCTCCTGGATATTCTCGAGTTGCGGCAGGTCTTCTCGAGTTACGACGGGGACCTCAGGGACAGGCTCTGGTGGCCTCAGGAAGGGCCAGTCCCCATGCGCGTTGCTAGGGGCCATCTCGGGATTCCTCTCCCATCGATGCCGGGGCCTAAGACCTTGTGTGGAGTCGGCGCCGGAACCTGAGCATTCCTCTCCGGTGTTGACATGGATCCTGGGGTGCCTCTGAGTCTCCCCAGGGGGAGTCAGGCCTCGTCTCGAGTGGGGCATGCACGTGCGCTTCCCTCCCGATCTGCAGCAGTATGGTCACGCTTCCTGTCACGTGGATCAAGGGATCTGTGGCTTTCCCTCGAGGCTTTCCCACGAGGCTTTCCCACAGGGCTGTGCCAAGTGCCACCTTGGTGTGAGTCGCTCCTCGGTGTGAAAGACGAGCCTGTGAAGGGAAAAGAGGTTCCTCTGGAATGGACAGAGACATCTGGGGGACTTTTGGAATGGTTGCACGACCCTGGAGTTCCTCTCGCCGTTCCTGTTGAGAGGGCCTCCTCTTGAGAGGCGACGGGAACGCCGGGAATTCTTTCCGACGAAGCAGGGAAAGGATCCCTCACCTCGAGCTACGAGGCGGAAACGGGGCTCCTCTGGATGTGGGCGGGACCCTCGTGTTTACTCTCGAGTGGGAGACGGGTATGTCGGGGAACTTCTTGAGTTGTACCAAGGGTGTAAAGGACCCTTTCGACGTTCCAGACGTGAGGTGTGATTAGCCCCGAGAAGCCTCTGCCGAAATGGGCCTCATCTCGCCTGCAGGGGAGAACCTCCTGGATATTCTCGAGTTGCGGCAGGTCTTCTCGAGTTACGACGGAGACCTCAGGGACCCGCTCTGGTGGCCTCAGGAAGGGCCAGTCCCCATGCGAGTTGCTAGGGGCCATCTCGGCATTCCTCTCCCATCGATGCCGGGGCCTAAGACCTTGTGTGGAGTCGGGGCCGAACCTGAGGATTCCTCTCCAGTGTTCACATGGATTTTGGGGTGCCTCTGAGTCTCCGCAGGGGATTCAGGCCTCGTCTCGAGTGGGGGCATGCACGTGCGCTTCCCTCCCGAGCTGCAGCAGTAGGGTCACGCTTCCTGTCATGTGGATCAAGGGATCTGTGGCTTTCCCTCGAGGCTTTCCCACAGGGCTGTGCCAAGTGCCACCTTGGTGTGAGTCCATCCTCGGCGTGAAAGACGAGCCGGTGAAGGGAAAAGAGGTTCCTCTGGAATGGACAGAGACATCTGGGGGACTCTTGGAATGGTGGCACGACCCTGGAGTTCCTCTCGCCGTTCCTGTTGAGAAGGCCTCCTCTTGAGATGCGACGGGAACGCCGGGAATTCTTTCCCGACGAAGCAGGGAAAGGATCCCTCACCTCGAGCTACGAGGCGGAAACGGGGGCTCCTCTGGATGTGGGCGGGACCCTCGTGTTTCCTCTCGAGTGGAGACGGGTATGTCGGGGAACTTCTTGAGTTGCACCAAGGGTGTGAAGGACCCTTTCGACGTTCCAGAGGTGAGGTGTGATTAGCCCCGAGAAGCCTCTGCGGAAATGGGCCTCATCTCGCCTGCAGGGGAGAACCTCCTGGATATTCTCGAGTTGCGGCAGGTCTTCTCGAGTTACGACGGGGACCTCAGGGACCCGCTCTGGTGGCCTCAGGAAGGGCCTGTCGCCATGCGAGTTGCTAGGGGCCATCTCGGGATTCCTCTCGCAACGATGCCGGGGCCTAAGACCTTGTGTGGAGTCGGGGCCGGAACCTGAGGATTCCTCTCCAGTGTTCACATGGATTTTGGGGTGCCTCTGAGTCTCCGCAGGGGATTCAGGCCTCGTCTCGAGTGGGGGCATGCACGTGCGCTTCCCTCCCGAGCTGCAGCAGTAGGGTCAGGCTTCCTGTCAGGTGGACCAAGGGATCTGTGTCTTTCCCTCGAGGCTTTCCCTCGAGGCTTTCCGACGAGGCTTTCCCACAGGGCTGTGCCAAGTGCCACCTTGGTGTGAGTCGATCCTCGGCGTGAAAGACGAGCCGGTGAAGGGAAAAGAGGTTCCCCTGGAATGGACTGAGACATCTGGGGGACTCTTGGAACGGTGAAAGGACCCTGGAGTTCCTCTCGCCGTTCCTGTTGAGAGGGCCTCCTCTTGAGATGCGACGGGAACGCCCGGAATTCTTTCCCGACGAAGCAGGGAAAGGATCCCTCACCTCGAGCTACGAGGCGGAAACGAGGCTCCTCTGGATGTGGGCGGGTCCCCTCGTGTTTCCTCTCGAGTGGAGACGGGTATGTCGGGGAACTTCTTGAGTTGCACCAAGGGTGGGAAGGACCCTTTCGACGTTCCAGAGGTGAGGTGTGATTAGCCCCGAGAAGCCTCTGCGGAAATGGGCCTCGTCTCGCCTGCAGGGGAGAACCTCCTGGATATTCTCGAGTTGCAGCAGGTCTTCTCGAGTTACGACGGGGACCTCAGGGACCCGCTCTGGTGGCCTCAGGAAGGGCCAGTCCCCATGCGAGTTGCTAGGGCCCATCTTGGGATTCCTCTCCCATCGATGCCGGGGCCTAAGACCTTGTGTGGAGTCGGGGCCGGAACCTGAGGATTGCTCTCCAGTGTTCACATGGATCTTGGGGTGCCTCTGAGTCTCCCCAAGGGATTCAGGCCTCGTCTCGAGTGGGGGCATGCACGTGCGCTTCCCTCCCGAGCTGTAGCAGTAGGGTCAGGCTTCCTGTCACGTGGATCAAGGGATCTGTGGCTTTCCCTCGAGGCTTTCCCACGAGGCTTTCCCACAGGGCTGTGCCAAGTGCCACCTTGGTGTGAGTCGATCCTCGGCGTGAAAGACGAGCCGGTGAAGGGAAAAGAGGTTCCTCTGGATTGGACAGAGACATCTGGGGGACTCTTGGAATGGTGGCACGACCCTGGAGTTCCTATCGCCGTTCCTGTTGAGAAGGCCTCCTCTTGAGATGCGACCGGAACGCCAGGAATTCTTTCCCGACGAAGCAGGGAAAGGATCCCTCACCTCGAGCTACGAGGCGGAAACGGGGCTCCTCCTGATGTGGGCGGGACCCTCGTGTTTCCTCTCGAGTGGAGACGGGTAGGTCGGGGAACTTCTTGAGTTGCACCAAGGGTGTGAAGGACCCTATCGACATTCCAGAGGTGAGGTGTGATTAGCCCCGAGAAGCCTCTGCGGAAATGGGCCTCATCTCGCCTGCAGGGGAGAACCTCCTGGATATTCTCGAGTTGCGGCAGGTCTTCTCGAGTTACGACGGAGACCTCAGGGACCCGCTCTGGTGGCCTCAGGAAGGGCCAGTCCCCATGCGAGTTGCTAGGGGCCATCTCGGCATTCCTCTCCCATCGATGCCGGGGCCTAAGACCTTGTGTGGAGTCGGGGCCGGAACCTGAGGATTCCTCTCCAGTGTTCACATGGATTTTGGGGTGCCTCTGAGTCTCCGCAGGGGATTCAGGCCTCGTCTCGAGTGGGGGCATGCACGTGCGCTTCCCTCCCGAGCTGCAGCAGTAGGGTCACGCTTCCTGTCATGTGGATCAAGGGATCTGTGGCTTTCCCTCGAGGCTTTCCCACAGGGCTGTGCCAAGTGCCACCTTGGTGTGAGTCCATCCTCGGCGTGAAAGACGAGCCGGTGAAGGGAAAAGAGGTTCCTCTGGAATGGACAGAGACATCTGGGGGACTCTTGGAATGGTGGCACGACCCTGGAGTTCCTCTCGCCGTTCCTGTTGAGAAGGCCTCCTCTTGAGATGCGACGGGAACGCCGGGAATTCTTTCCCGACGAAGCAGGGAAAGGATCCCTCACCTCGAGCTACGAGGCGGAAACGGGGCTCCTCTGGATGTGGGCGGGACCCTCGTGTTTCCTCTCGAGTGGAGACGGGTATGTCGGGGAACTTCTTGAGTTGCACCAAGGGTGTGAAGGACCCTTTCGACGTTCCAGAGGTGAGGTGTGATTAGCCCCGAGAAGCCTCTGCGGAAATGGGCCTCATCTCGCCTGCAGGGGAGAACCTCCTGGATATTCTCGAGTTGCGGCAGGTCTTCTCGAGTTACGACGGGGACCTCAGGGACCCGCTCTGGTGGCCTCAGGAAGGGCCTGTCGCCATGCGAGTTGCTAGGGGCCATCTCGGGATTCCTCTCGCAACGATGCCGGGGCCTAAGACCTTGGTGGAGTCGGGGCCGGAACCTGAGGATTCCTCTCCAGTGTTCACATGGATTTTGGGGTGCCTCTGAGTCTCCGCAGGGGATTCAGGCCTCGTCTCGAGTGGGGGCATGCACGTGCGCTTCCCTCCCGAGCTGCAGCAGTAGGGTCAGGCTTCCTGTCAGGTGGACCAAGGGATCTGTGTCTTTCCCTCGAGGCTTTCCCTCGAGGCTTTCCGACGAGGCTTTCCCACAGGGCTGTGCCAAGTGCCACCTTGGTGTGAGTCGATCCTCGGCGTGAAAGACGAGCCGGTGAAGGGAAAAGAGGTTCCTCTGGAATGGACTGAGACATCTGGGGGACTCTTGGAACGGTGACAGGACCCTGGAGTTCCTCTCGCCGTTCCTGTTGAGAGGGCCTCCTCTTGAGATGCGACGGGAACGCCCGGAATTCTTTCCCGACGAAGCAGGGAAAGGATCCCTCACCTCGAGCTACGAGGCGGAAACGAGGCTCCTCTGGATGTGGGCGGGTCCCTCGTGTTTCCTCTCGAGTGGAGACGGGTATGTCGGGGAACTTCTTGAGTTGCACCAAGGGTGGGAAGGACCCTTTCGACGTTCCAGAGGTGAGGTGTGATTAGCCCCGAGAAGCCTCTGCGGAAATGGGCCTCGTCTCGCCTGCAGGGGAGAACCTCCTGGATATTCTCGAGTTGCAGCAGGTCTTCTCGAGTTACGACGGGGACCTCAGGGACCCGCTCTGGTGGCCTCAGGAAGGGCCAGTCCCCATGCGAGTTGCTAGGGCCCATCTTGGGATTCCTCTCCCATCGATGCCGGGGCCTAAGACCTTGTGTGGAGTCGGGGCCGGAACCTGAGGATTGCTCTCCAGTGTTCACATGGATCTTGGGGTGCCTCTGAGTCTCCCCAAGGGATTCAGGCCTCGTCTCGAGTGGGGGCATGCACGTGCGCTTCCCTCCCGAGCTGTAGCAGTAGGGTCAGGCTTCCTGTCACGTGGATCAAGGGATCTGTGGCTTTCCCTCGAGGCTTTCCCACGAGGCTTTCCCACAGGGCTGTGCCAAGTGCCACCTTGGTGTGAGTCGATCCTCGGCGTGAAAGACGAGCCGGTGAAGGGAAAAGAGGTTCCTCTGGATTGGACAGAGACATCTGGGTGACTCTTGGAATGGTGGCACGACCCTGGAGTTCCTATCGCCGTTCCTGTTGAGAAGGCCTCCTCTTGAGATGCGACCGGAACGCCGGGAATTCTTTCCCGACGAAGCAGGGAAACGATCCCTCACCTCGAGCTACGAGGCGGAAACGGGGCTCCTCCTGATGTGGGCGGGACCCTCGTGTTTCCTCTCGAGTGGAGACGGGAAGGTCGGGGAACTTCTTGAGTTGCACCAAGGGTGTGAAGGACCCTATCGACATTCCAGAGGTGAGGTGTGATTAGCCCCGAGAAGCCTCTGCGGAAATGGGCCTCATCTCGCCTGCAGGGGAGAACCTCCTGGATATTCTCGAGTTGCGGCAGGTCTTCTCGAGTTACGACGGGGACCTCAGGGACCCGCTCTGGTGTCCTCAGGAAGGGCCAGTCCCCATGCGAGTTGCTAGGGGCCATCTCGGGATTCCTCTCCCATCGATGCCGGGGCCTAAGACCTTGTGTGGAGTCGGGGCCGGAAACTGAGGATTCCTCTCCAGTGTTCACATGGATTTTGGGGTGCCTCTGAGTCTCCGCAGGGGATTCAGGCCTCGTCTCGAGTGGGGGCATGCACGTGTGCTTCCCTCCCGAGCTGCAGCAGTAGGGTCAGGCTTCCTGTCACGTGGATCAAGGGATCTGTGGCTTTCCCTCGAGGCTTTCCCTCGAGGCTTTCCCAAAGGGCTGTGCCAAGTGCCACCTTGGTGTGAGTCGATCCTCGGCGTGAAAGACGAGCCGGTGAAGGGAAAAGAGGTTCCTCTGGAATGGACAGAGACATCTGGGGGACTCTTGGAATGGTGGCACGACCCTGGAGTTCCTCTCACCGTTCCTGTTGAGAAGGCCTCCTCTTGAGATGCGACGGGAACGCCGGGAATTCTTTCCCGACGAAGCAGGGAAAGGATCCCTCACCTCGAGCTACGAGGCGGAAACGGGGCTCCTCTGTATGTGGGCGGGACCCTCGTGTTTCCTCTCGAGTGGAGACGGGTATGTCGGGGAACTTCTTGAGTTGCACCAAGGGTGTAAAGAACCCTTTCGACGTTCCAGAGGTGAGGTGTGATTAGCCCCGAGAAGCCTCTGCGGAAATGGGCCTCATCTCGCCTGCAGGGGAGAACCTCCTGGATATTCTCGAGTTGCGGCAGGTCTTCTTGAGTTACGACGGGGACCTCAGGGACAGGCTCTGGTGGCCTCAGGAAGGGCCAGTCCCCATGCGCGTTGCTAGGGGCCATCTCGGGATTCCTCTCCCATCGATGCCGGGGCCTAAGACCTTGTGTGGAGTCGGCGCCGGAACCTGAGGATTGCTCTCCAGTGTTCACATGGATCTTGGGGTGCCTCTGAGTATCCCCAGGGGAGTCAGGCCTCGTCTCGAGTGGGGGCATGCACGTGCGCTTCCCTCCCGATCTGCAGCAGTATGGTCACGCTTCCTGTCACGTGGATCAAGGGATCTGTGGCTTTCCCTCGAGGCTTTCCCTCGAGGCTTTCCCACGAGGCTTTCCCACAGGGCTGTGCCAAGTGCCACCTTGGTGTGAGTCGCTCCTCGGCGTGAAAGACGAGCCTGTGAAGGGAAAAGAGGTTCCTCTGGAATGGACAGAGACATCTGGGGGACTTTTGGAATGGTGGCACGACCCTGGAGTTCCTCTCGCCGTTCCTGTTGAGAGGGCCTCCTCTTGAGAGGCGACGGGAACGCCGGGAATTCTTTCCCGACGAAGCAGGGAAAGGATCCCTCACCTCGAGCTACGAGGCGGAAACGGGGCTCCTCTGGATGTGGGCGGGACCCTCGTGTTTCCTCTCGAGTGGAGACGGGTATGTCGGGGGAACTTCTTGAGTTGTACCAAGGGTGTAAAGGACCCTTTCGACGTTCCAGACGTGAGGTGTGATTAGCCCCGAGAAGCCTCTGCCGAAATGGGGCCTCATCTCGCCTGCAGGGGAGAACCTCCTGGATATTCTCGAGTTGCGGCAGGTCTTCTCGAGTTACGACGGAGACCTCAGGGACCCCGCTCTGGTGGCCTCAGGAAGGGCCAGTCCCCATGCGAGTTGCTAGGGGCCATCTCGGCATTCCTCTCCCATCGATGCCGGGGCCTAAGACCTTGTGTGGAGTCGGGGCCGGAACCTGAGGATTCCTCTCCAGTGTTCACATGGATTTTGGGGTGCCTCTGAGTCTCCGCAGGGGATTCAGGCCTCGTCTCGAGTGGGGGCATGCACGTGCGCTTCCCTCCCGAGCTGCAGCAGTAGGGTCACGCTTCCTGTCATGTGGATCAAGGGATCTGTGGCTTTCCCTCGAGGCTTTCCCACAGGGCTGTGCCAAGTGCCACCTTGGTGTGAGTCCATCCTCGGCGTGAAAGACGAGCCGGTGAAGGGAAAAGAGGTTCCTCTGGAATGGACAGAGACATCTGGGGGACTCTTGGAATGGTGGCACGACCCTGGAGTTCCTCTCGCCGTTCCTGTTGAGAAGGCCTCCTCTTGAGATGCGACGGGAACGCCGGGAATTCTTTCCCGACGAAGCAGGGAAAGGATCCCTCACCTCGAGCTACGAGGCGGAAACGGGGCTCCTCTGGATGTGGGCGGGACCCTCGTGTTTCCTCTCGAGTGGAGACGGGTATGTCGGGGAACTTCTTGAGTTGCACCAAGGGTGTGAAGGACCCTTTCGACGTTCCAGAGGTGAGGTGTGATTAGCCCCGAGAAGCCTCTGCGGAAATGGGCCTCATCTCGCCTGCAGGGGAGAAACTCCTGGATATTCTCGAGTTGCGGCAGGTCTTCTCGAGTTACGACGGGGACCTCAGGGACCCGCTCTGGTGGCCTCAGGAAGGGCCTGTCGCCATGCGAGTTGCTAGGGGCCATCTCGGGATTCCTCTCGCAACGATGCCGGGGCCTAAGACCTTGTTAGGAGTCGGGGCCGGAACCTGAGGATTCCTCTCCAGTGTTCACATGGATTTTGGGGTGCCTCTGAGTCTCCGCAGGGGATTCAGGCCTCGTCTCGAGTGGGGGCATGCACGTGCGCTTCCCTCCCGAGCTGCAGCAGTAGGGTCACGCTTCCTGTCAGGTGGACCAAGGGATCTGTGTCTTTCCCTCGAGGCTTTCCCTCGAGGCTTTCCCACGAGGCTTTCCCACAGGGCTGTGCCAAGTGCCACCTTGGTGTGAGTCGATCCTCGGCGTGAAAGACGAGCCGGTGAAGGGAAAAGAGGTTCCTCTGGAATGGACTGAGACATCTGGGGGACTCTTGGAACGGTGACAGGACCCTGGAGTTCCTCTCGCCGTTCCTGTTGAGAGGGCCTCCTCTTGAGATGCGACGGGAACGCCCGGAATTCTTTCCCGACGAAGCAGGGAAAGGATCCCTCACCTCGAGCTACGAGGCGGAAACGAGGCTCCTCTGGATGTGGGCGGGTCCCTCGTGTTTCCTCTCGAGTGGAGACGGGTATGTCGGGGAACTTCTTGAGTTGCACCAAGGGTGGGAAGGACCCTTTCGACGTTCAAGAGGTGAGGTGTGATTAGCCCCGAGAAGCCTCTGCGGAAATGGGCCTCGTCTCGCCTGCAGGGGAGAACCTCCTGGATATTCTCGAGTTGCAGCAGGTCTTCTCGAGTTACGACGGGGACCTCAGGGACCCGCTCTGGTGGCCTCAGGAAGGGCCAGTCCCCATGCGAGTTGCTAGGGCCCATCTTGGGATTCCTCTCCCATCGATGCCGGGGCCTAAGACCTTGTGTGGAGTCGGGGCCAGAACCTGAGGATTGCTCTCCAGTGTTCACATGGAACTTGGGGTGCCTCTGAGTCTCCCCAGGGGATTCAGGCCTCGTCTCGAGTGGGGGCATGCACGTGCGCTTCCCTCCCGAGCTGTAGCAGTAGGGTCAGGCTTCCTGTCACGTGGATCAAGGGATCTGTGGCTTTCCCTCGAGGCTTTCCCACGAGGCTTTCCCACAGGGCTGTGCCAAGTGCCACCTTGGTGTGAGTCGATCCTCGGCGTGAAAGACGAGCCGGTGAAGGGAAAAGAGGTTCCTCTGGATTGGACAGAGACATCTGGGGGACTCTTGGAATGGTGGCACGACCCTGGAGTTCCTATCGCCGTTCCTGTTGAGAAGGCCTCCTCTTGAGATGCGACCGGAACGCCGGGAATTCTTTCCCGACGAAGCAGGGAAAGGATCCCTCACCTCGAGCTACGAGGCGGAAACGGGGCTCCTCCTGATGTGGGCGGGACCCTCGTGTTTCCTCTCGAGTGGAGACGGGTAGGTCGGGGAACTTCTTGATTTGCACCAAGGGTGTGAAGGACCCTATCGACATTCCAGAGGTGAGGTGTGATTAGCCCCGAGAAGCCTCTGCGGAAATGGGCCTCATCTCGCCTGCAGGGGAGAACCTCCTGGATATTCTCGAGTTGCGGCAGGTCTTCTCGAGTTACGACGGGGACCTCAGGGACCCGCTCTGGTGTCCTCAGGAAGGGCCAGTCCCCATGCGAGTTGCTAGGGGCCATCTCGGGATTCCTCTCCCATCGATGCCGGGGCCTAAGACCTTGTGTGGAGTCGCGGCCGGAACCTGAGGATTCCTCTCCAGTGTTCACATGGATTTTGGGGTGCCTCTGAGTCTCCGCAGGGGATTCAGGCCTCGTCTCGAGTGGGGGCATGCACGTGCGCTTCCCTCCCGAGCTGCAGCAGTAGGGTCAGGCTTCCTGTCAGGTGGACCAAGGGATCTGTGTCTTTCCCTCGAGGCTTTCCCTCGAGGCTTTCCGATGAGGCTTTCCCACAGGGCTGTGCCAAGTGCCACCTTGGTGTGAGTCGATCCTCGGCGTGAAAGACGAGCCGGTGAAGGGAAAAGAGGTTCCTCTGGAATGGACTGAGACATCTGGGGGACTCTTGGAACGGTGACAGGACCCTGGAGTTCCTCTCGCCGTTCCTGTTGAGAGGGCCTCCTCTTGAGATGCGACGGGAACGCCCGGAATTCTTTCCCGACGAAGCAGGGAAAGGATCCCTCACCTCGAGCTACGAGGCGGAAACGAGGCTCCTCTGGATGTGGGCGGGTCCCTCGTGTTTCCTCTCGAGTGGAGACGGGTATGTCGGGGAACTTCTTGAGTTGCACCAAGGGTGGGAAGGACCCTTTCGACTTTCCAGAGGTGAGGTGTGATTAGCCCCGAGAAGCCTCTGCGGAAATGGGCCTCGTCTCGCCTACAGGGAGAACCTCCTGGATATTCTCGAGTTGCAGCAGGTCTTCTCGAGTTACGACGGGGACCTCAGGGGACCCGCTCTGGTGGCCTCAGGAAGGGCCACTCCCCATGCGCGTTGCTAGGGGCCATCTCGGGATTCCTCTCCCATCGATGCCGGGGCTTAAGACCTTGTGTGGAGTCGGCGCCGGAACCTGAGGATTCCTCTCCAGTGTTGACATGGATCTTGGGGTGCCTCTGAGTCTCCCCAGGGAAGTCAGGCCTCGTCTCGAGTGGGGGCATGCACGTGCCCTTCCCTCCCGATCTGCTGCAGTAGGGTCACGCTTCCTGTCACGTGGTTCAAGGGATCTGTGGCTTTCCCTCGAAGCTTTCCCTCGAGGCTTTCCCACGAGGCTTTCCCACAGGGCTGTGCCAAGTGCCACCTTGGTGTGAGTCGATCCTCGGCGTGAAAGACGAGCGGGTGAAGGGAAAAGAGGTTCCTCTGGAATGGACTGAGACATCTGGGGGACTCTTGGAATGGTGGCACGACCGTGGAGTTCCTCTCGCCGTTCCTGTTGAGAGGGTCTCCTCTTGAGATGCGACGGGAACGCCGGTATTCTTTCCCGACGAAGCAGGGAATGGATCCCTCACCTCGAGCTACGAGGCGGAAACGGGGCTCCTCTGTATGTGGGCGGGACCCTCGTGTTTCCACTCGAGTGGAGAAGGGTATGTCGGGGAACTTCTTGAGTTGCACCAAGGGTGTGACGGACCATTTCGACGTTCCAGAGGTGAGGTGTGATTAGCCCCGAGAAGCCTCTGCGGAAATGGGCCTCATCTCGCATGCAGGGGAGAACCTCCTGGATATTCTCGAGTTGCGGCAGGTCTTCTCGAGTTACGACAGGGGACCACAGGGACCCGCTCTGGTGGCCTCAGGAAGGGCCAGTCCCCATGCGAGTTGCTAGGGGCCATCTCGGGATTCCTCTCCCGTCGATGCCGGGGCCTAAGACCTTGTGTGGAGTCGGGGCCGGAACCTGAGGATTCCTCTCCAGTGTTCACATGGATCTTGGGGTGCCTCTGAGTCTCCCCAGGGGATTCAGGCCTCGTCTCGAGTGGGGGCATGCACGTGCGCTTCCCTCCCGAGCTGCAGCAGTAGGGTCAGGCTTCCTGTCACGTGGATCAAGGGATCTGTGGCTTTCCCTCGAGGCTTTCCCACGAGGCTTTCCCACAGGGCTGTGCCAAGTGCCACCTTGGTGTGAGTCGATCCTCGGCGTGAAAGACGAGCCGGTGAAGGGAAAAGAGGTTCCTCTGGAATGGACTGAGACATCTGGGGGACTCTTGGAATGGTGGCACGACCCTGGAGTTCCTCTCGCCGTTCCTGTTGAGAAGGCCTCCTCTTGAGATGCCACGGGAACGCCGGGAATTCTTTCCGACGAAGCAGGGAAAGGATCCCTCACCTCGAGCTACGAGGCGGAAACGGGGCTCCTCTGTATGTGGGCGGGACCCTCGTGTTTCCTCTCGAGTGGAGACGGGGTATGTCGGGGAACTTCTTGAGTTGCACCAAGGGTGTAAAGGACCGTTTCGACGTTCCAGAGGTGAGGTGTGATTAGCCCCGAGAAGCCTCTGCGGAAATGGGCCTCATCTCGCCTGCAGGGGAGAACCTCCTGGATATTCTCGAGTTGCGGCAAGGTCTTCTCGAGTTACGACGGGGACCTAAGGGACAGGCTCTGGTGGCCTCAGGAAGGGCCAGTCCCCCATGCGCGTTGCTAGGGGCTATCTCGTGATTCCTCTCCCATCGATGCCGGGGCCTAAGACCTTGTGTGGAGTCGGCGCCGGAACCTGAGCATTCCTCTCCGGTGTTGATATGGATCTTGGGGTGCCTCTGAGTCTCCCCAGGGGAGTCAGGCCTCGTCTCGAGTGGGGGCATGCACGTGCGCTTCCCTCCCGATCTGCAGCAGTATGGTCACGCTTCCTGTCACGTGGATCAAGGGATCTGTGGCTTTCCCTCGAGGCTTTCCCTCGAGGCTTTCCCACGAGGCTTTCCCACAGGGCTGTGCCAAGTGCCACCTTGGTGTGAGTCGCTCCTCGGCGTGAAAGACGAGCCTGTGAAGGGAAAAGAGGTTCCTCTGGAATGGACAGAGACATCTGGGGGACTTTTGGAATGGTGGCACGACCCTGGAGTTCCTCTCGCCGTTCCTGTTGAGAGGGCCTCCTCTTGAGAGGCGACGGGAACGCCGGGAATTCTTTCCCGACGAAGCAGGGAAAGGATCCCTCACCTCGAGCTACGAGGCGGAAACGGGGCTCCTCTGGATGTGGGCGGGACCCTCGTGTTTACTCTCGAGTGGAGACGGGTATGTCGGGGAACTTCTTGAGTTGTACCAAGGGTGTAAAGGACCCTTTCGACGTTCCAGACGTGAGGTGTGATTAGCCCCGAGAAGCCTCTGCCGAAATGGGCCTCATCTCGCCTGCAGGGGAGAACCTCCTGGATATTCTCGAGTTGCGGCAGGTCTTCTCGAGTTACGACGGAGACCTCAGGGACCCGCTCTGGTGGCCTCAGGAAGGGCCAGTCCCCATGCGAGTTGCTCTGGGCCATCTCGGCATTCCTCTCCCATCGATGCCGGGGCCTAAGACCTTGTGTGGAGTCGGGGCCGGAACCTGAGGATTCCTCTCCAGTGTTCACATGGATTTTGGGGTGCCTCTGAGTCTCCGCAGGGGATTCAGGCCTCGTCTCGAGTGGGGGCATGCACGTGCGCTTCCCTCCCGAGCTGCAGCAGTAGGGTCACGCTTCCTGTCATGTGGATCAAGGGATCTGTGGCTTTCCCTCGAGGCTTTCCCACAGGGCTGTGCCAAGTGCCACCTTGGTGTGAGTCCATCCTCGGCGTGAAAGACGAGCCGGTGAAGGGAAAAGAGGTTCCTCTGGAATGGACAGAGACATCTGGGGGACTCTTGGAATGGTGGCACGACCCTGGAGTTCCTCTCGCCGTTCCTGTTGAGAAGGCCTCCTCTTGAGATGCGACGGGAACGCCGGGAATTCTTTCCCGACGAAGCAGGGAAAGGATCCCTCACCTCGAGCTACGAGGCGGAAACGGGGCTCCTCTGGATGTGGGCGGGACCCTCGTGTTTCCTCTCGAGTGGAGACGGGTATGTCGGGGAACTTCTTGAGTTGCACCAAGGGTGTGAAGGACCCTTTCGACGTTCCAGAAGTGAGGTGTGATTAGCCCCGAGAAGCCTCTGCGGAAATGGGCCTCATCTCGCCTGCAGGGGAGAACCTCCTGGATATTCTCGAGTTGCGGCAGGTCTTCTCCAGTTACGACGGGGACCTCAGGGACCCGCTCTGGTGGCCTCAGGAAGGGCCTGTCGCCATGCGAGTTGCTAGGGGCCATCTCGGGATTCCTCTCGCAACGATGCCGGGGCCTAAGACCTTGTGTGGAGTCGGGGCCGGAACCTGAGGATTCCTCTCCAGTGTTCACATGGATTTTGGGGTGCCTCTGAGTCTCCGCAGGGGATTCAGGCCTCGTCTCGAGTGGGGGCATGCACGTGCGCTTCCCTCCCGAGCTGCAGCAGTAGGGTCAGGCTTCCTGTCAGGTGGACCAAGGGATCTGTGTCTTTCCCTCGAGGCTTTCCCTCGAGGCTTTCCGACGAGGCTTTCCCACAGGGCTGTGCCAAGTGCCACCTTGGTGTGAGTCGATCCTCGGCGTGAAAGACGAGCCGGTGAAGGGAAAAGAGGTTCCTCTGGAATGGACTGAGACATCTGGGGGACTCTGGGAACGGTGACAGGACCCTGGAGTTCCTCTCGCCGTTCCTGTTGAGAGGGCCTCCTCTTGAGATGCGACGGGAACGCCCGGAATTCTTTCCCGACGAAGCAGGGAAAGGATCCCTCACCTCGAGCTACGAGGCGGAAACGAGGCTCCTCTGGATGTGGGCGGGTCCCTCGTGTTTCCTCTCGAGTGGAGACGGGTATGTCGGGGAACTTCTTGAGTTGCACCAAGGGTGGGAAGGACCCTTTCGACGTTCCAGAGGTGAGGTGTGATTAGCCCCGAGAAGCCTCTGCGGAAATGGGCCTCGTCTCGCCTGCAGGGGAGAACCTCCTGGATATTCTCGAGTTGCAGCAGGTCTTCTCGAGTTACGACGGGGACCTCAGGGACCCGCTCTGGTGGCCTCAGGAAGGGCCACTCCCCATGCGCGTTGCTAGGGGCCATCTCGGGATTCCTCTCCCATCGATGCCGGGGCTTAAGACCTTGTGTGGAGTCGGCGCCGGAACCTGAGGATTCCTCTCCAGTGTTGACATGGATCTTGGGGTGCCTCTGAGTCTCCCCAGGGAAGTCAGGCCTCGTCTCGAGTGGGGGCATGCACGTGCGCTTCCCTCCCGATCTGCTGCAGTAGGGTCACGCTTCCTGTCACGTGGTTCAAGGGATCTGTGGCTTTCCCTCGAAGCTTTCCCTCGAGGCTTTCCCACGAGGCTTTCCCACAGGGCTGTGCCAAGTGCCACCTTGGTGTGAGTCGATCCTCGGCGTGAAAGACGAGCCGGTGAAGGGAAAAGAGGTTCCTCTGGAATGGACTGAGACATCTGGGGGACTCTTGGAATGGTGGCACGACCGTGGAGTTCCTCTCGCCATTCCTGTTGAGAGGGTCTCCTCTTGAGATGCGACGGGAACGCCGGGAATTCTTTCCCGACGAAGCAGGGAATGGATCCCTCACCTCGAGCTACGAGGCGGAAACGGGGCTCCTCTGGATGTGGGCGGGACCCTCGTGTTTCCACTCGAGTGGAGAAGGGTATGTCGGGGAACTTCTTGAGTTGCACCCAGGGAGTGACAGACCATTTCGACGTTCCAGAGGTGAGGTGTGGTTAGGCCCGAGAAGCCTCTGCGGAAATAGGCCTCATCTCGCCTGCAGGGGAGAACCTCCTGGATATTCTCGAGTTGCGACAGGTCTTCTCGAGTTACGACGGGGACCTCAGGGACCCGCTCTGGTGGCCTCAGGAAGGGCCTGTCCCCATGCGAGTTGCTAGGGGCCATCTCGGGATTCCTCTCGCAACGATGCCGGGGCCTAAGACCTTGTGTGGAGTCGGGGCCGGAACCTGAGGATTCCTCTCCAGTGTTCACATGGATTTTGGGGTGCCTCTGAGTCTCCGCAGGGGATTCAGGCCTCGTCTCGAGTGGGGGCATGCACGTGCGCTTCCCTCCCGAGCTGCAGCAGTAGGGTCAGGCTTCCTGTCATGTGGACCAAGGGATCTGTGTCTTTCCCTCGAGGCTTTCCCTCGAGGCTTTCCCTCGAGGCTTTCCACGAGGCTTTCCCACAGGGCTGTGCCAAGTGCCACCTTGGTGTGAGTCGATCCTCGGCGTGAAAGACGAGCCGGTGAAGGGAAAAGAGGTTCCTCTGGAATGGACTGAGACATCTGGGGGACTCTTGGAATGGTGGCACGACCCTGGAGTTCCTCTCGCGTTTCCTGTTGAGAGGGCCTCCTCTTGACATGCAACGGGAACGCCGGGAATTCTTTCCCGACGAAGCAGGGAAAGGATCCCTCACCTCGAGCTACGAGGCGGAAACGGGGCTCCTCTGGATGTGGGCGTGACCCTCGTGTTTCCTCTCGAGTGGAGGCGGGTATGTCGGGGAACTTCTTGAGTTGCACCAAGGGTGGGAAGGACCCTTTCGACGTTCCAGAGGTGAGGTGTGATTAGCCCCGAGAAGCCTCAGCGGAAATGGGCCTCATCTCGCCTAGAGGGGAGAACCTCCTGGATTTTCTCGAGTTGCCGCAGGTCTTCTCGAGTTACGACGGGGACCTCAGGGACCCGCTCTGGTGGCCTCAGGAAAGGCCAGTCCCCATGCGAGTTGCTAGGGGCCATCTCGGGATTCCTCTCCCGTCCATGCCGGGGCCTAAGACCTTGTGTAGAGTCGGGGCCGGAACCTGAGGATTCCTCTCCAGTGTTGCCATGGATCTTGGGGTGCTTCTGAGTCCCCCCAGGGGAGTCAGGCCTCATCTCGAGTTGGGACATGCACGTGGGCTTTCATTCCAAGCTGCAGCAGTAGAGTCACGCTTCCTGTCACCTGGATCAAGGGATCTGTGGCTTTCCCTTGAGGCTTTCCCTCGAGGCTTTCCCACAGGGCTGTGCCACGTGCCACCTTGGTGTGAGTCGCTCCTCGGCGTGAAAGACGAGCCGGTGAAGGGAAAAGAGGTTCCTCTGGAATGGACTGAGACATCTGGGGGACTCTTGGAATGGTGGCACGACCCTGGAGTTCCTCTCGCCGTTCCTGTTGAGAGGGCCTCCTCTTGAGATGCGACGGGAACGCCGGGAACTCTGTCCCGTCGAAGCAGGGAAAGGAACCCTCATCTCGAGCTACGAGGCGGAAACGGGGCTCCTCTGGATGTGGGCGGGACCCTCGTGTTTCCTCTCGAGTGGAGACGGGTATGTCGGGGAACTTCTTCAGTTGCACCAAGGGTGTGAAGGACCCTTTCGAAGTTCCAGAGGTGAGGTTTCATCAGCCTCGAGACGCCTCAGCGGAAATGGGCCTCATCTCGCCTGGAGGGGAGAACCTCCAGGATTTTGTCGAGTTGCGCCTGGTCTTCTCGAGTTACGACGGGGACCTCAGGGACCCGCTCTGGTGGCCTCAGGAAAGGCCAGTCCCCATGCGAGTTGCTATGGGCCATCTCGGGATTCCTCCCCCGTCCATGCGGGGGCCTAAGTCCTTGTGTAGTCGGGGCCGGAACCTGAGGATTCCTTTCCAGTGTTGCCATGGATCTTGGGGTGCTTCTGAGTCTCACCAGGGGAGTCAGGCATCGTCTCGAGTGGGGGCATGCACGTGCGCTTTCCTCCCGAGCTGCAGCAGTAGTGTCACGCTTCCTGTCACGTGGATCAAGGGATCTGTGGCTTTCCCTCGAGGCTTTCCCACGAGGCTTTCCCACAGGGCTGTGCCAAGTGCCACGTTGGTGTGAGTCCCTCCTCGGCGTGAAAGACGAGCCGGTGAAGGGAAAAGAGTTTCCTCTGGAATGGACTGAGACATCTTGGGGACTCTTGGAACGGTGGCATGACCCTGAAGTTCCTCTCGCCGTTCCTGTTGAGAGGGCCTCCTCTTGAGATGCGACGGGATGGCCGGGAACTCTTTCCCGAAGAAGCAGGGAAACGATACCTATCTCGAGCTACGAGGCGGAAACGGGGCTCCTCTGGATATGGGCGGGACCCTCGTGTTTCCTCTCGAGTGGAGACGGGTATGTCGGGGAACTTCTTGATTTGCACCAAGGGTGTGAAGGACCCTTTCGAAGTTCCATAGGTGAGGTGTGATCTGCCTCGAGACGCCTCAGAGGAAATAGGCCTTATCTCGCCTGGAGGGGAGAACCTCCTGGATTTTCTCGAGTTGCGGCAGGTCTTCTCGACTTTCAACGGGGACCTCAGAGACCCGCTCTGGTGGCCTCAGGAAAGGCCAGTCCCCATGCGAGTTGCTAGGGGCCATCTCGGGATTCCTGTCCCGTCGATCCTGGGGCCTAAAACCTTGTGTGGAGTAGGGGCCGGAACCTGAGGATCCCTCTCCAGTGTTGCCATGGATCTTGGAGTGGCTCTGAGTCTCCCCAGGGTAGTCAGGCCTCGTCTCAAGTGGGGGCATGCACGTGCGCTTTCCTCCCGAGCTGCAGCAGTAGTGCACGCTTCCTGTCACGTGGATCAAGGGATCTGTGGCTTTCCCTCGAGGCTTACCCTCGAGGCTTTCCAACGAGGCTTTGCCACAGGTCTGTGCCACGTGCCACCTTGGTGTGAGTCGATCCTCGGCGTGAAATGCCAGCGGGTGAAGGGATACGAGATTCCTCTGTAATGGACTGAGACATCTGGGGGACTCTTGGAATGGTGGCAAGAACCTGAAGTTCCTCTCGCCGTTCCTGTTGAGAGGGCCTCCTCTTGAGATGCGACGGGATCGCCGGGAACTCTTTCCCGAAGAAGCAGGGAAAGGATCCCTCATCTTGAGCTACGAGGCCGAAACGGGGCTCCTCTGATGTGGGCGGGACCCTCGTGTTTCCTCTCGAGTGGAGACGGGTATGTCGGGGAACTTCTTGATTTGCACCAAGGGTGTGAAGGACCCTTTCGAAATTCCAGAGGTGAGGTGTGATCAGCCTTGAGACGCCTCAGCGGAAATGGGCCTCATCTCGCCTGGAGGGGAGAACCTCCTGGATTTTCTCGAGTTGCGGCAGGTCTTCTCGACTTACGATGGGGACCTCAGGGACCCGCTCTGGTGGCCTCAGGAAAGGCCAGTCCCCATGCGAGTTGCTAAGCGCTCTCTCGGGATTCCTCTCCCGTCCATGCCGGGGCCTAAGACCTTGTGTAGAGTCGGGGCCGGAACCTGAGGATTCCTCTCCAGTGTTGCCATGGATCTTGGGGTGCTTCTGAGTCCCCCCAGGGGAGTCAGGCCTCATCTCGAGTTGGTACATGCACGTGGGCTTTCATTCCAAGCTGCAGCAGTAGTGTCACGCTTCCTGTCACCTGGATCAAGGGATCTGTGGCTTTCCCTTGAGGCTTTCCCTCGAGGCTTTCCCACAGGGCTGTGCCACGTGCCACCTTGGTGTGAGTCGATCCTTGGCGTGAAAGACGAGCCGGTGAAGGGAAAAGAGGTTCCTCTGGAATGGACTGAGACATCTGGCGGACTCTTGGAATGGTGGCACGACCCTGGAGTTCCTCTCGCCGTTCCTGTTGAGAGGGCCTCCTCTTGAGATGCGACGGGAACGCCGGGAACTCTGTCCCGTCGAAGCAGGGAAAGGAACCCTCATCTCGAGCTACGAGGCGGAAACGGGGCTCCTCTGGATGTGGGCGGGACCCTCGTGTTTCCTCTCGAGTGGAGACGGGTATGTCGGGGAACTTCTTGATTTGCACCAAGAGTGTGAAGGACCCTTTCGAAGTTCCAGAGGTGAGGTGTGATCTGCCTCGAGACGCCTCAGAGGAAATAGGCCTCATCTCGCCTGGAGGGGAGAACCTCCTGGATTTTCTCGAGTTGCGGCAGGTCTTCTCGACTTTCAACGGGGACCTCAGAGACCCGCTCTGGTGGCCTCAGGAAAGGCCAGTCCCCATGCGAGTTGCTAGGGGCCATCTCGGGATTCCTGTCCCGTCGATGCTGGGGCCTAAAACCTTGTGTGGAGTAGGGGCCGGAACCTGAGGATCCCTCTCCAGTGTTGCCATGGATCTTGGAGTGGCTCTGAGTCTCCCCAGGGGAGTCAGGCCTCGTCTCAAGTGGGGGCATGCACGTGCGCTTTCCTCCCGAGCTGCAGCAGTAGTGCACGCTTCCTGTCACGTGGATCAAGGGATCTGTGGCTTTCCCTCGAGGCTTACCCTCGAGGCTTTCCAACGAGGCTTTGCCACAGGTCCGTGCCACGTGCCACCTTGGTGTGAGTCGATCCTCGGCATTAAAGACGTGCCGGTGAAGGGAAAAGAGGTTCCTCTGGAATGGACTGAGACATCTGGGGGACTCTTGGAATGGTGGCACGACCCTATAGTTCCTCTCGCCGTTCCTGTTGAGAAGGCCTCCTCTTGAGATGCGACGGGAACGCCGGGAATTCTTTCCCGACGAAGCAGGGAAAGGATCCCTCACCTCGAGCTACGAGGCGGAAACGGGGCTCCTCTGGATGTGGGCGGGACCCTCGTGTTTCCTCTCGAGTGGAGACGGGTATGTCGGGGAACTTCTTGAGTTGCACCAAGGGTGTGAAGGACCCTTTCGACGTTCCAGAGGTGAGGTGTGATTAGCCCCGAGAAGCCTCTGCGGAAATGGGCCTCATCTCGCCTGCAGGGGAGAACCTCCTGGATATTCTCGAGTTGCGGCAGGTCTTCTCGAGTTACGACGGGGACCTCAGGGACCCGCTCTGGTGGCCTCAGGAAGGGCCTGTCGCCATGCGAGTTGCTAGGGGCCATCTCGGGATTCCTCTCGCAACGATGCCGGGGCCTAAGACCTTGTGTGGAGTCGGGGCTGGAACCTGAGGATTCCTCTCCAGTGTTCACATGGATTTTGGGGTGCCTCTGAGTCTCCGCAGGGGATTCAGGCCTCGTCTCGAGTGGGGGCATGCACGTGCGCTTCCCTCCCGAGCTGCAGCAGTAGGGTCAGGCTTCCTGTCAGGTGGACCAAGGGATCTGTGTCTTTCCCTCGAGGCTTTCCCTCGAGGCTTTCCGACGAGGCTTTCCCACAGGGCTGTGCCAAGTGCCACCTTGGTGTGAGTCGATCCTCGGCGTGAAAGACGAGCCGGTGAAGGGAAAAGAGGTTCCTCTGGAATGGACTGAGACATCTGGGGGACTCTTGGAACGGTGACAGGACCCTGGAGTTCCTCTCGCCGTTCCTGTTGAGAGGGCCTCCTCTTGAGATGCGACGGGAACGCCCGGAATTCTTTCCCGACGAAGCAGGGAAAGGATCCCTCACCTCGAGCTACGAGGCGGAAACGAGGCTCCTCTGGATGTGGGCGGGTCCCTCGTGTTTCCTCTCGAGTGGAGACGGGTATGTCGGGGAACTTCTTGAGTTGCACCAAGGGTGGGAAGGACCCTTTCGACGTTCCAGAGGTGAGGTGTGATTAGCCCCGAGAAGCCTCTGCGGAAATGGGCCTCGTCTCGCCTGCAGGGGAGAACCTCCTGGATATTCTCGAGTTGCAGCAGGTCTTCTCGAGTTACGACGGGGACCTCAGGGACCCGCTCTGGTGGCCTCAGGAAGGGCCAGTCCCCATGCGAGTTGCTAGGGCCCATCTTGGGATTCCTCTCCCATCGATGCCGGGGCCTAAGACCTTGTGTGGAGTCGGGGCCGGAACCTGAGGATTGCTCTCCAGTGTTCACATGGATTTTGGGGTGCCTCTGAGTCTCCGCAGGGGATTCAGGCCTCGTCTCGAGTGGGGGCATGCACGTGCGCTTCCCTCCCAAGCTGCAGCAGTAGGGTCAGGCTTCCTGTCACGTGGATCAAGGGATCTGTGGCTTTCCCTCGAGGCTTTCCCTCGAGGCTTTCCCACAGGGCTGTGCCAAGTGCCACCTTGGTGTGAGTCGATCCTCGGCGTGAAAGACGAGCCGGTGAAGGGAAAAGAGGTTCCTCTGGAATGGACAGAGACATCTGGGGGACTCTTGGAATGGTGGCACGACCCTGGAGTTCCTCTCGCCGTTCCTGTTGAGAAGGCCTCCTCTTGAGATGCGACGGGAACGCCGGGAATTCTTTCCCGACGAAGCAGGGAAAGGATCCCTCACCTCGAGCTACGAGGCGGAAACGGGGCTCCTCTGTATGTGGGCGGGACCCTCGTGTTTCCTCTCGAGTGGAGACGGGTATGTCGGGGAACTTCTTGATTTGCACCAAGGGTGTAAAGGACCCTTTCGACGTTCCAGAGGTGAGGTGTGATTAGCCCCGAGAAGCCTCTGCGGAAATGGGCCTCATCTCGCCTGCAGGGGAGAACCTCCTGGATATTCTCGAGTTGCGGCAGGTCTTCTCGAGTTACGACGGGGACCTCAGGGACAGGCTCTGGTGGCCTCAGGAAGGGCCAGTCCCCATGCGCGTTGCTAGGGGCCATCTCGGGATTCCTCTCCCATCGATGCCGGGGCCTAAGACCTTGTGTGGAGTCGGCGCCGGAACCTGAGCATTCCTCTCCGGTGTTGACATGGATCCTGGGGTGCCTCTGAGTCTCCCCAGGGGAGTCAGGCCTCGTCTCGAGTGGGGGCATGCACGTGCGCTTCCCTCCCGATCTGCAGCAGTATGGTCACGCTTCCTGTCACGTGGATCAAGGGATCTGTGGCTTTCCCTCGAGGCTTTCCCTCGAGGCTTTCCCACGAGGCTTTCCCACAGGGCTGTGCCAAGTGCCACCTTGGTGTGAGTCGCTCCTCGGCGTGAAAGACGAGCCTGTGAAGGGAAAAGAGGTTCCTCTGGAATGGACAGAGACATCTGGGGGACTTTTGGAATGGTGGCACGACCCTGGAGTTCCTCTCGCCGTTCCTGTTGAGAGGGCCTCCTCTTGAGAGGCGACGGGAACGCCGGGAATTCTTTCCCGACGAAGCAGGGAAAGGATCCCTCACCTCGAGCTACGAGGCGGAAACGGGGCTCCTCTGGATGTGGGCGGGACCCTCGTGTTTACTCTCGAGTGGAGACGGGTATGTCGGGGAACTTCTTGAGTTGTACCAAGGGTGTAAAGGACCCTTTCGACGTTCCAGACGTGAGGTGTGATTAGCCCCGAGAAGCCTCTGCCGAAATGGGCCTCATCTCGCCTGCAGGGGAGAACCTCCTGGATATTCTCGAGTTGCGGCAGGTCTTCTCGAGTTACGACGGAGACCTCAGGGACCCGCTCTGGTGGCCTCAGGAAGGGCCAGTCCCCATGCGAGTTGCTAGGGGCCATCTCGGGATTCCTCTCCCATCGATGCCGGGGCCTAAGACCTTGTGTGGAGTCGCGGCCGGAACCTGAGGATTCCTCTCCAGTGTTCACATGGATTTTGGGGTGCCTCTGAGTCTCCGCAGGGGATTCAGGCCTCGTCTCGAGTGGGGGCATGCACGTGCGCTTCCCTCCCGAGCTGCAGCAGTAGGGTCACGCTTCCTGTCATGTGGATCAAGGGATCTGTGGCTTTCCCTCGAGGCTTTCCCACAGGGCTGTACCAAGTGCCACCTTGGTGTGAGTCCATCCTCGGCGTGAAAGACGAGCCGGTGAAGGGAAAAGAGATTCCTCTGGAATGGACAGAGACATCTGGGGGACTCTTGGAATGGTGGCACGACCCTGGAGTTCCTCTCGCCGTTCCTGTTGAGAAGGCCTCCTCTTGAGATGCGACGGGAACGCCGGGAATTCTTTCCCGACGAAGCAGGGAAAGGATCCCTCACCTCGAGCTACGAGGCGGAAACGGGGCTCCTCTGGATGTGGGCGGGACCCTCGTGTTTCCTCTCGAGTGGAGACGGGTATGTCGGGGAACTTCTTGAGTTGCACCAAGGGTGTGAAGGACCCTTTCGACGTTCCAGAGGTGAGGTGTGATTAGCCCCGAGAAGCCTCTGCGGAAATGGGCCTCATCTCGCCTGCAGGGGAGAACCTCCTGGATATTCTCGAGTTGCGGCAGGTCTTCTCGAGTTACGACGGGGACCTCAGGGACCCGCTCTGGTGGCCTCAGGAAGGGCCTGTCGCCATGCGAGTTGCTAGGGGCCATCTCGGGATTCCTCTCGCAACGATGCCGGGGCCTAAGACCTTGTGTGGAGTCGGGGCTGGAACCTGAGGATTCCTCTCCAGTGTTCACATGGATTTTGGGGTGCCTCTGAGTCTCCGCAGGGGATTCAGGCCTCGTCTCGAGTGGGGGCATGCACGTGCGCTTCCCTCCCGAGCTGCAGCAGTAGGGTCAGGCTTCCTGTCAGGTGGACCAAGGGATCTGTGTCTTTCCCTCGAGGCTTTCCCTCGAGGCTTTCCGACGAGGCTTTCCCACAGGGCTGTGCCAAGTGCCACCTTGGTGTGAGTCGATCCTCGGCGTGAAAGCCGAGCCGGTGAAGGGAAAAGAGGTTCCTCTGGAATGGACTGAGACATCTGGGGGACTCTTGGAACGGTGACAGGACCCTGGAGTTCCTCTCGCCGTTCCTGTTGAGAGGGCCTCCTCTTGAGATGCGACGGGAACGCCCGGAATTCTTTCCCGACGAAGCAGGGAAAGGATCCCTCACCTCGAGCTACGAGGCGGAAACGAGGCTCCTCTGGATGTGGGCGGGTCCCTCGTGTTTCCTCTCGAGTGGAGACGGGTATGTCGGGGAACTTCTTGAGTTGCACCAAGGGTGGGAAGGACCCTTTCGACGTTCCAGAGGTGAGGTGTGATTAGCCCCGAGAAGCCTCTGCGGAAATGGGCCTCGTCTCGCCTGCAGGAGAGAACCTCCTGGATATTCTCGAGTTGCAGCAGGTCTTCTCGAGTTACGACGGGGACCTCAGGGACCCGCTCTGGTGGCCTCAGGAAGGGCCAGTCCCCATGCGAGTTGCTAGGGCCCATCTTGGGATTCCTCTCCCATCGATGCCGGGGCCTAAGACCTTGTGTGGAGTCGGGGCCGGAACCTGAGGATTGCTCTCCAGTGTTCACATGGATCTTGGGGTGCCTCTGAGTCTCCCCAGGGGATTCAGGCCTCGTCTCGAGTGGGGGCATGCACGTGCGCTTCCCTCCCGAGCTGTAGCAGTAGGGTCAGGCTTCCTGTCACGTGGATCAAGGGATCTGTGGCTTTCCCTCGAGGCTTTCCCACGAGGCTTTCCCACAGGGCTGTGCCAAGTGCCACCTTGGTGTGAGTCGATCCTCGGCGTGAAAGACGAGCCGGTGAAGGGAAAAGAGGTTCCTCTGGATTGGACAGAGACATCTGGGTGACTCTTGGAATGGTGGCACGACCCTGGAGTTCCTATCGCCGTTCCTGTTGAGAAGGCCTCCTCTTGAGATGCGACCGGAACGCCGGGAATTCTTTCCCGACGAAGCAGGGAAAGGATCCCTCATCTCGAGCTACGAGGCGGAAACGGGGCTCCTCCTGATGTGGGCGGGACCCTCGTGTTTCCTCTCGAGTGGAGACGGGTAGGTCGGGGAACTTCTTGAGTTGCACCAAGGGTGTGAAGGACCCTATCGACATTCCAGAGGTGAGGTGTGATTAGCCCCGAGAAGCCTCTGCGGAAATGGGCCTCATCTCGCCTGCAGGGGAGAACCTCCTGGATATTCTCGAGTTGCGGCAGGTCTTCTCGAGTTACGACGGGGACCTCAGGGACCCGCTCTGGTGTCCTCAGGAAGGGCCAGTCCCCATGCGAGTTGCTAGGGGCCATCTCGGGATTCCTCTCCCATCGATGCCGGGGCCTAAGACCTTGTGTGGAGTCGGGGCCGGAAACTGAGGATTCCTCTCCAGTGTTCACATGGATTTTGGGGTGCCTCTGAGTCTCCGCAGGGGATTCAGGCCTCGTCTCGAGTGGGGGCATGCACGTGCGCTTCCCTCCCGAGCTGCAGCAGTAGGGTCAGGCTTCCTGTCACGTGGATCAAGGGATCTGTGGCTTTCCCTCGAGGCTTTCCCTCGAGGCTTTCCCACAGGGCTGTGCCAAGTGCCACCTTGGTGTGAGTCGATCCTCGGCGTGAAAGACGAGCCGGTGAAGGGAAAAGAGGTTCCTCTGGAATGGACAGAGACATCTGGGGGACTCTTGGAATGGTGGCACGACCCTGGAGTTCCTCTCGCCGTTCCTGTTGAGAAGGCCTCCTCTTGAGATGCGACGGGAACGCCGGGAATTCTTTCCCGACGAAGCAGGGAAAGGATCCCTCACCTCGAGCTACGAGGCGGAAACGGGGCTCCTCTGTATGTGGGCGGGACCCTCGTGTTTCCTCTCGAGTGGAGACGGGTATGTCGGGGAACTTCTTGAGTTGCACCAAGGGTGTAAAGGACCCTTTCGACGTTCCAGAGGTGAGGTGTGATTAGCCCCGAGAAGCCTCTGCGGAAATGGGCCTCATCTCGCCTGCAGGGGAGAACCTCCTGGATATTCTCGAGTTGCGGCAGGTCTTCTTGAGTTACGACGGGGACCTCAGGGACAGGCTCTGGTGGCCTCAGGAAGGGCCAGTCCCCATGCGCGTTGCTAGGGGCCATCTCGGGATTCCTCTCCCATCGATGCCGGGGCCTAAGACCTTGTGTGGAGTCGGCGCCGGAACCTGAGCATTCCTCTCCGGTGTTGACATGGATCTTGGGGTGCCTCTGAGTATCCCCAGGGGAGTCAGGCCTCGTCTCGAGTGGGGGCATGCACGTGCGCTTCCCTCCCAAGCTGCAGCAGTAGGGTCAGGCTTCCTGTCACGTGGATCAAGGGATCTGTGGCTTTCCCTCGAGGCTTTCCCACGAGGCTTTCCCACAGGGCTGTGCCAAGTGCCACCTTGGTGTGAGTCGATCCTCGGCGTGAAAGACGAGCCGGTGAAGGGAAAAGAGGTTCCTCTGGATTGGACAGAGACATCTGGGTGACTCCTAGAATGGTGGCACGACCCTGGAGTTCCTATCGCCGTTCCTGTTGAGAAGGCCTCCTCTTGAGATGCGACCGGAACGCCGGGAATTCTTTCCCGACGAAGCAGGGAAAGGATCCCTCACCTCGAGCTACGAGGCGGAAACGGGGCTCCTCCTGATGTGGGCGGGACCCTCGTGTTTCCTCTCGAGTGGAGACGGGTAGGTCGGGGAACTTCTTGAGTTGCACCAAGGGTGTGAAGGACCCTATCGACATTCCAGAGGTGAGGTGTGATTAGCCCCGAGAAGCCTCTGCGGAAATGGGCCTCATCTCGCCTGCAGGGGAGAACCTCCTGGATATTCTCGAGTTGCGGCAGGTCTTCTCGAGTTACGACGGGGACCTCAGGGACCCGCTCTGGTGTCCTCAGGAAGGGCCAGTCCCCATGCGAGTTGCTAGGGGCCATCTCGGGATTCCTCTCCCATCGATGCCGGGGCCTAAGACCTTGTGTGGAGTCGGGGCCGGAAACTGAGGATTCCTCTCCAGTGTTCACATGGATTTTGGGGTGCCTCTGAGTCTCCGCAGGGGATTCAGGCCTCGTCTCGAGTGGGGGCATGCACGTGCGCTTCCCTCCCGAGCTGCAGCAGTAGGGTCAGGCTTCCTGTCACGTGGATCAAGGGATCTGTGGCTTTCCCTCGAGGCTTTCCCTCGAGGCTTTCCCACAGGGCTGTGCCAAGTGCCACCTTGGTGTGAGTCGATCCTCGGCGTGAAAGACGAGCCGGTGAAGGGAAAAGAGGTTCCTCTGGAATGGACAGAGACATCTGGGGGACTCTTGGAATGGTGGCATGACCCTGGAGTTCCTCTCGCCGTTCCTGTTGAGAAGGCCTCCTCTTGAGATGCGACGGGAACGCCGGGAATTCTTTCCCGACGAAGCAGGGAAAGGATCCCTCACCTCGAGCTACGAGGCGGAAACGGGGCTCCTCTGTATGTGGGCGGGACCCTCGTGTTTCCTCTCGAGTGGAGACGGGTATGTCGGGGAACTTCTTGAGTTGCACCAAGGGTGTAAAGGACCCTTTCGACGTTCCAGAGGTGAGGTGTGATTAGCCCCGAGAAGCCTCTGCGGAAATGGGCCTCATCTCGCCTGCAGGGGAGAACCTCCTGGATATTCTCGAGTTGCGGCAGGTCTTCTTGAGTTACGACGGGGACCTCAGGGACAGGCTCTGGTGGCCTCAGGAAGGGCCAGTCCCCATGCGCGTTGCTAGGGGCCATCTCGGGATTCCTCTCCCATCGATGCCGGGGCCTAAGACCTTGTGTGGAGTCGGCGCCGGAACCTGAGCATTCCTCTCCGGTGTTGACATGGATCTTGGGGTGCCTCTGAGTATCCCCAGGGGAGTCAGGCCTCGTCTCGAGTGGGGGCATGCACGTGCGCTTCCCTCCCGATCTGCAGCAGTATGGTCACGCTTCCTGTCACGTGGATCAAGGGATCTGTGGCTTTCCCTCGAGGCTTTCCCTCGAGGCTTTCCCACGAGGCTTTCCCACAGGGCTGTGCCAAGTGCCACCTTGGTGTGAGTCGATCCTCGGCGTGAAAGACGAGCCTGTGAAGGGAAAAGAGGTTCCTCTGGAATGGACAGAGACATCTGGGGGACTTTTGGAATGGTGGCACGACCCTGGAGTTCCTCTCGCCGTTCCTGTTGAGAGGGCCTCCTCTTGAGAGGCGACGGGAACGCCGGGAATTCTTTCCCGACGAAGCAGGGAAAGGATCCCTCACCTCGAGCTACGAGGCGGAAACGGGGCTCCTCTGGATGTGGGCGGGACCCTCGTGTTTCCTCTCGAGTGGAGACGGGTATGTCGGGGAACTTCTTGAGTTGTACCAAGGGTGTAAAGGACCCTTTCGACGTTCCAGACGTGAGGTGTGATTAGCCCCGAGAAGCCTCTGCCGAAATGGGCCTCATCTCGCCTGCAGGGGAGAACCTCCTGGATATTCTCGAGTTGCGGCAGGTCTTCTCGAGTTACGACGGAGACCTCAGGGACCCGCTCTGGTGGCCTCAGGAAGGGCCAGTCCCCATGCGAGTTGCTAGGGGCCATCTCGGGATTCCTCTCCCATCGATGCCGGGGCCTAAGACCTTGTGTGGAGTCGGGGCCGGAACCTGAGGATTCCTCTCCAGTGTTCACATGGATTTTGGGGTGCCTCTGAGTCTCCGCAGGGGATTCAGGCCTCGTCTCGAGTGGGGGCATGCACGTGCGCTTCCCTCCCGAGCTGCAGCAGTAGGGTCACGCTTCCTGTCATGTGGATCAAGGGATCTGTGGCTTTCCCTCGAGGCTTTCCCACAGGGCTGTGCCAAGTGCCACCTTGGTGTGAGTCCATCCTCGGCGTGAAAGACGAGCCGGTGAAGGGAAAAGAGGTTCCTCTGGAATGGACAGAGACATCTGGGGGACTCTTGGAATGGTGTCACGACCCTGGAGTTCCTCTCTCCGTTCCTGTTGAGAGGGCCTCCTCTTGAGATGCGACAGGAACGCTGGGAATTCTTTCCCGACGAAGCAGGGAAAGGATCCCTCACCTCGAGCTACGAGGCGGAAACGGGGCTCCTCTGGATGTGGGCGGGACCCTCGTGTTTCCTCTCGAGTGGAGACGGGTATGTCGGGGAACTTCTTGAGTTGCACCAAGGGTGTGAAGGGCCCTTTCGACATTCCAGAGGTGAGGTGTGATTAGCCCCGAGAAGCCTCTGCGGAAATGGGCCTCATCTCGCATGCAGGGGAGAACCTCCTGGATATTCTCTAGTTGCAGCAGGTCTTCTCGAGTTACGACAGGGACCTCAGGGACCCGCTCTGGTGGCCTCAGGAAGGGCCAGTCCCCATGCGAGTTGCTAGGGGCCATCTCGGGATTCCTCTCCCGTCGATGCCGGGGCCTAAGACCTTGTGTGGAGTCAGGGCCGGAACCTGAGGATTCCTCTCCTGTGTTCACATGGATTTTGGGGTGCCTCTGAGTCTCCGCAGGGGATTCAGGCCTCGTCTCGAGTGGGGGCATGCACGTGCGCTTCCCTCCCGAGCTGCAGCAGTAGGGTCAGGCTTCCTGTCACGTGGATCAAGGGATCTGTGGCTTTCCCTCGAGGCTTTCCCACGAGGCTTTCCCACAGGGCTGTGCCAAGTGCCACCTTGGTGTGAGTCGATCCTCGGCGTGAAAGACGAGCCGGTGAAGGGAAAAGAGGTTCCTCTGGAATGGACTGAGACATCTGGGGGACTCTTGGAATTGTGGCACGACCCTGGAGTTCCTCTCGCCGTTCCTGTTGAGAAGGCCTCCTCTTGAGATGCGACGGGAACGCCGGGAATTCTTTCCCGACGAAGCCGGGAAAGGATCCCTCACCTCGAGCTGCGAGGCGGAAACGGGGCTCCTCTGTATGTGGGCGGGACCCTCGTGTTTCCTCTCGAGTGGAGACGGTTATGTCGGGGAACTTCTTGAGTTGCACCAAGGGTGTAAAGGACCCTTTCGACGTTCCAGAGGTGAGGTGTGATTAGCCCCGAGAAGCCTCTGCGGAAATGGGCCTCATCTCGCCTGCAGGGGAGAACCTCCTGGATATTCTCGAGTTGCGGCAGGTCTTCTCGAGTTACGACGGGGACCTCAGGGACAGGCTCTGGTGGCCTCAGGAAGGGCCAGTCCCCATGCGCGTTGCTAGGGGCCATCTCGGGATTCCTCTCCCATCGATGCCGGGGCCTAAGACCTTGTGTGGAGTCGGCGCCGGAACCTGAGCATTCCTCTCCGGTGTTGACATGGATCCTGGGGTGCCTCTGAGTCTCCCCAGGGGAGTCAGGCCTCGTCTCGAGTGGGGGCATGCACGTGCGCTTCCCTCCCGATCTGCAGCAGTATGGTCACGCTTCCTGTCACGTGGATCAAGGGATCTGTGGCTTTCCCTCGAGGCTTTCCCACGAGGCTTTCCCACAGGGCTGTGCCAAGTGCCACCTTGGTGTGAGTCGCTCCTCGGTGTGAAAGACGAGCCTGTGAAGGGAAAAGAGGTTCCTCTGGAATGGACAGAGACATCTGGGGGACTTTTGGAATGGTGGCACGACCCTGGAGTTCCTCTCGCCGTTCCTGTTGAGAGGGCCTCCTCTTGAGAGGCGACGGGAACGCCGGAATTCTTTCCCGACGAAGCAGGGAAAGGATCCCTCACCTCGAGCTACGAGGCGGAAACGGGGCTCCTCTGGATGTGGGCGGGACCCTCGTGTTTACTCTCGAGTGGAGACGGGTATGTCGGGGAACTTCTTGAGTTGTACCAAGGGTGTAAAGGACCCTTTCGACGTTCCAGACGTGAGGTGTGATTAGCCCCGAGAAGCCTCTGCCGAAATGGGCCTCATCTCGCCTGCAGGGGAGAACCTCCTGGATATTCTCGAGTTGCGGCAGGTCTTCTCGAGTTACGACGGAGACCTCAGGGACCCGCTCTGGTGGCCTCAGGAAGGGCCAGTCCCCATGCGAGTTGCTAGGGGCCATCTCGGCATTCCTCTCCCATCGATGCCGGGGCCTAAGACCTTGTGTGGAGTCGGGGCCGGAACCTGAGGATTCCTCTCCAGTGTTCACATGGATTTTGGGGTGCCTCTGAGTCTCCGCAGGGGATTCAGGCCTCGTCTCGAGTGGGGGCATGCACGTGCGCTTCCCTCCCGAGCTGCAGCAGTAGGGTCACGCTTCCTGTCATGTGGATCAAGGGATCTGTGGCTTTCCCTCGAGGCTTTCCCACAGGGCTGTGCCAAGTGCCACCTTGGTGTGAGTCCATCCTCGGCGTGAAAGACGAGCCGGTGAAGGGAAAAGAGGTTCCTCTGGAATGGACAGAGACATCTGGGGGACTCTTGGAATGGTGGCACGACCCTGGAGTTCCTCTCGCCGTTCCTGTTGAGAAGGCCTCCTCTTGAGATGCGACGGGAACGCCGGGAATTCTTTCCCGACGAAGCAGGGAAAGGATCCCTCACCTCGAGCTACGAGGCGGAAACGGGGCTCCTCTGGATGTGGGCGGGACCCTCGTGTTTCCTCTCGAGTGGAGACGGGTATGTCGGGGAACTTCTTGAGTTGCACCAAGGGTGTGAAGGACCCTTTCGACGTTCCAGAGGTGAGGTGTGATTAGCCCCGAGAAGCCTCTGCGGAAATGGGCCTCATCTCGCCTGCAGGGGAGAACCTCCTGGATATTCTCGAGTTGCGGCAGGTCTTCTCGAGTTACGACGGGGACCTCAGGGACCCGCTCTGGTGGCCTCAGGAAGGGCCTGTCGCCATGCGAGTTGCTAGGGGCCATCTCGGGATTCCTCTCGCAACGATGCCGGGGCCTAAGACCTTGTGTGGAGTCGGGGCCGGAACCTGAGGATTCCTCTCCAGTGTTCACATGGATTTTGGGGTGCCTCTGAGTCTCCGCAGGGGATTCAGGCCTCGTCTCGAGTGGGGGCATGCACGTGCGCTTCCCTCCCGAGCTGCAGCAGTAGGGTCAGGCTTCCTGTCAGGTGGACCAAGGGATCTGTGTCTTTCCCTCGAGGCTTTCCCTCGAGGCTTTCCGACGAGGCTTTCCCACAGGGCTGTGCCAAGTGCCACCTTGGTGTGAGTCGATCCTCGGCGTGAAAGACGAGCCGGTGAAGGGAAAAGAGGTTCCCCTGGAATGGACTGAGACATCTGGGGGACTCTTGGAACGGTGAAAGGACCCTGGAGTTCCTCTCGCCGTTCCTGTTGAGAGGGCCTCCTCTTGAGATGCGACGGGAACGCCCGGAATTCTTTCCCGACGAAGCAGGGAAAGGATCCCTCACCTCGAGCTGCGAGGCGGAAACGGGGCTCCTCTGTATGTGGGCGGGACCCTCGTGTTTCCTCTCGAGTGGAGACGGTTATGTCGGGGAACTTCTTGAGTTGCACCAAGGGTGTAAAGGACCCTTTCGACGTTCCAGAGGTGAGGTGTGATTAGCCCCGAGAAGCCTCTGCGGAAATGGGCCTCATCTCGCCTGCAGGGGAGAACCTCCTGGATATTCTCGAGTTGCGGCAGGTCTTCTCGAGTTACGACGGGGACCTCAGGGACAGGCTCTGGTGGCCTCAGGAAGGGCCAGTCCCCATGCGCGTTGCTAGGGGCCATCTCGGGATTCCTCTCCCATCGATGCCGGGGCCTAAGACCTTGTGTGGAGTCGGCGCCGGAACCTGAGCATTCCTCTCCGGTGTTGACATGGATCCTGGGGTGCCTCTGAGTCTCCCCAGGGGAGTCAGGCCTCGTCTCGAGTGGGGGCATGCACGTGCGCTTCCCTCCCGATCTGCAGCAGTATGGTCACGCTTCCTGTCACGTGGATCAAGGGATCTGTGGCTTTCCCTCGAGGCTTTCCCTCGAGGCTTTCCCACGAGGCTTTCCCACAGGGCTGTGCCAAGTGCCACCTTGGTGTGAGTCGCTCCTCGGCGTGAAAGACGAGCCTGTGAAGGGAAAAGAGGTTCCTCTGGAATGGACAGAGACATCTGGGGGACTTTTGGAATGGTGGCACGACCCTGGAGTTCCTCTCGCCGTTCCTGTTGAGAGGGCCTCCTCTTGAGAGGCGACGGGAACGCCGGGAATTCTTTCCCGACGAAGCAGGGAAAGGATCCCTCACCTCGAGCTACGAGGCGGAAACGGGGCTCCTCTGGATGTGGGCGGGACCCTCGTGTTTACTCTCGAGTGGAGACGGGTATGTCGGGGAACTTCTTGAGTTGTACCAAGGGTGTAAAGGACCCTTTCGACGTTCCAGACGTGAGGTGTGATTAGCCCCGAGAAGCCTCTGCCGAAATGGGCCTCATCTCGCCTGCAGGGGAGAACCTCCTGGATATTCTCGAGTTGCGGCAGGTCTTCTCGAGTTACGACGGAGACCTCAGGGACCCGCTCTGGTGGCCTCAGGAAGGGCCAGTCCCCATGCGAGTTGCTAGGGGCCATCTCGGGATTCCTCTCCCATCGATGCCGGGGCCTAAGACCTTGTGTGGAGTCGCGGCCGGAACCTGAGGATTCCTCTCCAGTGTTCACATGGATTTTGGGGTGCCTCTGAGTCTCCGCAGGGGATTCAGGCCTCGTCTCGAGTGGGGGCATGCACGTGCGCTTCCCTCCCGAGCTGCAGCAGTAGGGTCACGCTTCCTGTCATGTGGATCAAGGGATCTGTGGCTTTCCCTCGAGGCTTTCCCACAGGGCTGTACCAAGTGCCACCTTGGTGTGAGTCCATCCTCGGCGTGAAAGACGAGCCGGTGAAGGGAAAAGAGATTCCTCTGGAATGGACAGAGACATCTGGGGGACTCTTGGAATGGTGGCACGACCCTGGAGTTCCTCTCGCCGTTCCTGTTGAGAAGGCCTCCTCTTGAGATGCGACGGGAACGCCGGGAATTCTTTCCCGACGAAGCAGGGAAAGGATCCCTCACCTCGAGCTACGAGGCGGAAACGGGGCTCCTCTGGATGTGGGCGGGACCCTCGTGTTTCCTCTCGAGTGGAGACGGGTATGTCGGGGAACTTCTTGAGTTGCACCAAGGGTGTGAAGGACCCTTTCGACGTTCCAGAGGTGAGGTGTGATTAGCCCCGAGAAGCCTCTGCGGAAATGGGCCTCATCTCGCCTGCAGGGGAGAACCTCCTGGATATTCTCGAGTTGCGGCAGGTCTTCTCGAGTTACGACGGGGACCTCAGGGACCCGCTCTGGTGGCCTCAGGAAGGGCCTGTCGCCATGCGAGTTGCTAGGGGCCATCTCGGGATTCCTCTCGCAACGATGCCGGGGCCTAAGACCTTGTGTGGAGTCGGGGCTGGAACCTGAGGATTCCTCTCCAGTGTTCACATGGATTTTGGGGTGCCTCTGAGTCTCCGCAGGGGATTCAGGCCTCGTCTCGAGTGGGGGCATGCACGTGCGCTTCCCTCCCGAGCTGCAGCAGTAGGGTCAGGCTTCCTGTCAGGTGGACCAAGGGATCTGTGTCTTTCCCTCGAGGCTTTCCCTCGAGGCTTTCCGACGAGGCTTTCCCACAGGGCTGTGCCAAGTGCCACCTTGGTGTGAGTCGATCCTCGGCGTGAAAGCCGAGCCGGTGAAGGGAAAAGAGGTTCCTCTGGAATGGACTGAGACATCTGGGGGACTCTTGGAACGGTGACAGGACCCTGGAGTTCCTCTCGCCGTTCCTGTTGAGAGGGCCTCCTCTTGAGATGCGACGGGAACGCCCGGAATTCTTTCCCGACGAAGCAGGGAAAGGATCCCTCACCTCGAGCTACGAGGCGGAAACGAGGCTCCTCTGGATGTGGGCGGGTCCCTCGTGTTTCCTCTCGAGTGGAGACGGGTATGTCGGGGAACTTCTTGAGTTGCACCAAGGGTGGGAAGGACCCTTTCGACGTTCCAGAGGTGAGGTGTGATTAGCCCCGAGAAGCCTCTGCGGAAATGGGCCTCGTCTCGCCTGCAGGAGAGAACCTCCTGGATATTCTCGAGTTGCAGCAGGTCTTCTCGAGTTACGACGGGGACCTCAGGGACCCGCTCTGGTGGCCTCAGGAAGGGCCAGTCCCCATGCGAGTTGCTAGGGCCCATCTTGGGATTCCTCTCCCATCGATGCCGGGGCCTAAGACCTTGTGTGGAGTCGGGGCCGGAACCTGAGGATTGCTCTCCAGTGTTCACATGGATCTTGGGGTGCCTCTGAGTCTCCCCAGGGGATTCAGGCCTCGTCTCGAGTGGGGGCATGCACGTGCGCTTCCCTCCCGAGCTGTAGCAGTAGGGTCAGGCTTCCTGTCACGTGGATCAAGGGATCTGTGGCTTTCCCTCGAGGCTTTCCCACGAGGCTTTCCCACAGGGCTGTGCCAAGTGCCACCTTGGTGTGAGTCGATCCTCGGCGTGAAAGACGAGCCGGTGAAGGGAAAAGAGGTTCCTCTGGATTGGACAGAGACATCTGGGTGACTCTTGGAATGGTGGCACGACCCTGGAGTTCCTATCGCCGTTCCTGTTGAGAAGGCCTCCTCTTGAGATGCGACCGGAACGCCGGGAATTCTTTCCCGACGAAGCAGGGAAAGGATCCCTCATCTCGAGCTACGAGGCGGAAACGGGGCTCCTCCTGATGTGGGCGGGACCCTCGTGTTTCCTCTCGAGTGGAGACGGGTAGGTCGGGGAACTTCTTGAGTTGCACCAAGGGTGTGAAGGACCCTATCGACATTCCAGAGGTGAGGTGTGATTAGCCCCGAGAAGCCTCTGCGGAAATGGGCCTCATCTCGCCTGCAGGGGAGAACCTCCTGGATATTCTCGAGTTGCGGCAGGTCTTCTCGAGTTACGACGGGGACCTCAGGGACCCGCTCTGGTGTCCTCAGGAAGGGCCAGTCCCCATGCGAGTTGCTAGGGGCCATCTCGGGATTCCTCTCCCATCGATGCCGGGGCCTAAGACCTTGTGTGGAGTCGGGGCCGGAAACTGAGGATTCCTCTCCAGTGTTCACATGGATTTTGGGGTGCCTCTGAGTCTCCGCAGGGGATTCAGGCCTCGTCTCGAGTGGGGGCATGCACGTGCGCTTCCCTCCCGAGCTGCAGCAGTAGGGTCAGGCTTCCTGTCACGTGGATCAAGGGATCTGTGGCTTTCCCTCGAGGCTTTCCCTCGAGGCTTTCCCACAGGGCTGTGCCAAGTGCCACCTTGGTGTGAGTCGATCCTCGGCGTGAAAGACGAGCCGGTGAAGGGAAAAGAGGTTCCTCTGGAATGGACAGAGACATCTGGGGGACTCTTGGAATGGTGGCACGACCCTGGAGTTCCTCTCGCCGTTCCTGTTGAGAAGGCCTCCTCTTGAGATGCGACGGGAACGCCGGGAATTCTTTCCCGACGAAGCAGGGAAAGGATCCCTCACCTCGAGCTACGAGGCGGAAACGGGGCTCCTCTGTATGTGGGCGGGACCCTCGTGTTTCCTCTCGAGTGGAGACGGGTATGTCGGGGAACTTCTTGAGTTGCACCAAGGGTGTAAAGGACCCTTTCGACGTTCCAGAGGTGAGGTGTGATTAGCCCCGAGAAGCCTCTGCGGAAATGGGCCTCATCTCGCCTGCAGGGGAGAACCTCCTGGATATTCTCGAGTTGCGGCAGGTCTTCTTGAGTTACGACGGGGACCTCAGGGACAGGCTCTGGTGGCCTCAGGAAGGGCCAGTCCCCATGCGCGTTGCTAGGGGCCATCTCGGGATTCCTCTCCCATCGATGCCGGGGCCTAAGACCTTGTGTGGAGTCGGCGCCGGAACCTGAGCATTCCTCTCCGGTGTTGACATGGATCTTGGGGTGCCTCTGAGTATCCCCAGGGGAGTCAGGCCTCGTCTCGAGTGGGGGCATGCACGTGCGCTTCCCTCCCGAGCTGTAGCAGTAGGGTCAGGCTTCCTGTCACGTGGATCAAGGGATCTGTGGCTTTCCCTCGAGGCTTTCCCACGAGGCTTTCCCACAGGGCTGTGCCAAGTGCCACCTTGGTGTGAGTCGATCCTCGGCGTGAAAGACGAGCCGGTGAAGGGAAAAGAGGTTCCTCTGGATTGGACAGAGACATCTGGGTGACTCCTAGAATGGTGGCACGACCCTGGAGTTCCTATCGCCGTTCCTGTTGAGAAGGCCTCCTCTTGAGATGCGACCGGAACGCCGGGAATTCTTTCCCGACGAAGCAGGGAAAGGATCCCTCACCTCGAGCTACGAGGCGGAAACGGGGCTCCTCCTGATGTGGGCGGGACCCTCGTGTTTCCTCTCGAGTGGAGACGGGTAGGTCGGGGAACTTCTTGAGTTGCACCAAGGGTGTGAAGGACCCTATCGACATTCCAGAGGTGAGGTGTGATTAGCCCCGAGAAGCCTCTGCGGAAATGGGCCTCATCTCGCCTGCAGGGGAGAACCTCCTGGATATTCTCGAGTTGCGGCAGGTCTTCTCGAGTTACGACGGGGACCTCAGGGACCCGCTCTGGTGTCCTCAGGAAGGGCCAGTCCCCATGCGAGTTGCTAGGGGCCATCTCGGGATTCCTCTCCCATCGATGCCGGGGCCTAAGACCTTGTGTGGAGTCGGGGCCGGAAACTGAGGATTCCTCTCCAGTGTTCACATGGATTTTGGGGTGCCTCTGAGTCTCCGCAGGGGATTCAGGCCTCGTCTCGAGTGGGGGCATGCACGTGCGCTTCCCTCCCGAGCTGCAGCAGTAGGGTCAGGCTTCCTGTCACGTGGATCAAGGGATCTGTGGCTTTCCCTCGAGGCTTTCCCTCGAGGCTTTCCCACAGGGCTGTGCCAAGTGCCACCTTGGTGTGAGTCGATCCTCGGCGTGAAAGACGAGCCGGTGAAGGGAAAAGAGGTTCCTCTGGAATGGACAGAGACATCTGGGGGACTCTTGGAATGGTGGCATGACCCTGGAGTTCCTCTCGCCGTTCCTGTTGAGAAGGCCTCCTCTTGAGATGCGACGGGAACGCCGGGAATTCTTTCCCGACGAAGCAGGGAAAGGATCCCTCACCTCGAGCTACGAGGCGGAAACGGGGCTCCTCTGTATGTGGGCGGGACCCTCGTGTTTCCTCTCGAGTGGAGACGGGTATGTCGGGGAACTTCTTGAGTTGCACCAAGGGTGTAAAGGACCCTTTCGACGTTCCAGAGGTGAGGTGTGATTAGCCCCGAGAAGCCTCTGCGGAAATGGGCCTCATCTCGCCTGCAGGGGAGAACCTCCTGGATATTCTCGAGTTGCGGCAGGTCTTCTTGAGTTACGACGGGGACCTCAGGGACAGGCTCTGGTGGCCTCAGGAAGGGCCAGTCCCCATGCGCGTTGCTAGGGGCCATCTCGGGATTCCTCTCCCATCGATGCCGGGGCCTAAGACCTTGTGTGGAGTCGGCGCCGGAACCTGAGCATTCCTCTCCGGTGTTGACATGGATCTTGGGGTGCCTCTGAGTATCCCCAGGGGAGTCAGGCCTCGTCTCGAGTGGGGGCATGCACGTGCGCTTCCCTCCCGATCTGCAGCAGTATGGTCACGCTTCCTGTCACGTGGATCAAGGGATCTGTGGCTTTCCCTCGAGGCTTTCCCTCGAGGCTTTCCCACGAGGCTTTCCCACAGGGCTGTGCCAAGTGCCACCTTGGTGTGAGTCGATCCTCGGCGTGAAAGACGAGCCTGTGAAGGGAAAAGAGGTTCCTCTGGAATGGACAGAGACATCTGGGGGACTTTTGGAATGGTGGCACGACCCTGGAGTTCCTCTCGCCGTTCCTGTTGAGAGGGCCTCCTCTTGAGAGGCGACGGGAACGCCGGGAATTCTTTCCCGACGAAGCAGGGAAAGGATCCCTCACCTCGAGCTACGAGGCGGAAACGGGGCTCCTCTGGATGTGGGCGGGACCCTCGTGTTTCCTCTCGAGTGGAGACGGGTATGTCGGGGAACTTCTTGAGTTGTACCAAGGGTGTAAAGGACCCTTTCGACGTTCCAGACGTGAGGTGTGATTAGCCCCGAGAAGCCTCTGCCGAAATGGGCCTCATCTCGCCTGCAGGGGAGAACCTCCTGGATATTCTCGAGTTGCGGCAGGTCTTCTCGAGTTACGACGGAGACCTCAGGGACCCGCTCTGGTGGCCTCAGGAAGGGCCAGTCCCCATGCGAGTTGCTAGGGGCCATCTCGGGATTCCTCTCCCATCGATGCCGGGGCCTAAGACCTTGTGTGGAGTCGGGGCCGGAACCTGAGGATTCCTCTCCAGTGTTCACATGGATTTTGGGGTGCCTCTGAGTCTCCGCAGGGGATTCAGGCCTCGTCTCGAGTGGGGGCATGCACGTGCGCTTCCCTCCCGAGCTGCAGCAGTAGGGTCACGCTTCCTGTCATGTGGATCAAGGGATCTGTGGCTTTCCCTCGAGGCTTTCCCACAGGGCTGTGCCAAGTGCCACCTTGGTGTGAGTCCATCCTCGGCGTGAAAGACGAGCCGGTGAAGGGAAAAGAGGTTCCTCTGGAATGGACAGAGACATCTGGGGGACTCTTGGAATGGTGTCACGACCCTGGAGTTCCTCTCTCCGTTCCTGTTGAGAGGGCCTCCTCTTGAGATGCGACAGAAACGCTGGGAATTCTTTCCCGACGAAGCAGGGAAAGGATCCCTCACCTCGAGCTACGAGGCGGAAACGGGGCTCCTCTGGATGTGGGCGGGACCCTCGTGTTTCCTCTCGAGTGGAGACGGGTATGTCGGGGAACTTCTTGAGTTGCACCAAGGGTGTGAAGGGCCCTTTCGACATTCCAGAGGTGAGGTGTGATTAGCCCCGAGAAGCCTCTGCGGAAATGGGCCTCATCTCGCATGCAGGGGAGAACCTCCTGGATATTCTCTAGTTGCAGCAGGTCTTCTCGAGTTACGACAGGGACCTCAGGGACCCGCTCTGGTGGCCTCAGGAAGGGCCAGTCCCCATGCGAGTTGCTAGGGGCCATCTCGGGATTCCTCTCCCGTCGATGCCGGGGCCTAAGACCTTGTGTGGAGTCAGGGCCGGAACCTGAGGATTCCTCTCCTGTGTTCACATGGATTTTGGGGTGCCTCTGAGTCTCCGCAGGGGATTCAGGCCTCGTCTCGAGTGGGGGCATGCACGTGCGCTTCCCTCCCGAGCTGCAGCAGTAGGGTCAGGCTTCCTGTCACGTGGATCAAGGGATCTGTGGCTTTCCCTCGAGGCTTTCCCACGAGGCTTTCCCACAGGGCTGTGCCAAGTGCCACCTTGGTGTGAGTCGATCCTCGGCGTGAAAGACGAGCCGGTGAAGGGAAAAGAGGTTCCTCTGGAATGGACTGAGACATCTGGGGGACTCTTGGAATTGTGGCACGACCCTGGAGTTCCTCTCGCCGTTCCTGTTGAGAAGGCCTCCTCTTGAGATGCGACGGGAACGCCGGGAATTCTTTCCCGACGAAGCCGGGAAAGGATCCCTCACCTCGAGCTGCGAGGCGGAAACGGGGCTCCTCTGTATGTGGGCGGGACCCTCGTGTTTCCTCTCGAGTGGAGACGGTTATGTCGGGGAACTTCTTGAGTTGCACCAAGGGTGTAAAGGACCCTTTCGACGTTCCAGAGGTGAGGTGTGATTAGCCCCGAGAAGCCTCTGCGGAAATGGGCCTCATCTCGCCTGCAGGGGAGAACCTCCTGGATATTCTCGAGTTGCGGCAGGTCTTCTCGAGTTACGACGGGGACCTCAGGGACAGGCTCTGGTGGCCTCAGGAAGGGCCAGTCCCCATGCGCGTTGCTAGGGGCCATCTCGGGATTCCTCTCCCATCGATGCCGGGGCCTAAGACCTTGTGTGGAGTCGGCGCCGGAACCTGAGCATTCCTCTCCGGTGTTGACATGGATCCTGGGGTGCCTCTGAGTCTCCCCAGGGGAGTCAGGCCTCGTCTCGAGTGGGGGCATGCACGTGCGCTTCCCTCCCGATCTGCAGCAGTATGGTCACGCTTCCTGTCACGTGGATCAAGGGATCTGTGGCTTTCCCTCGAGGCTTTCCCACGAGGCTTTCCCACAGGGCTGTGCCAAGTGCCACCTTGGTGTGAGTCGCTCCTCGGTGTGAAAGACGAGCCTGTGAAGGGAAAAGAGGTTCCTCTGGAATGGACAGAGACATCTGGGGGACTTTTGGAATGGTGGCACGACCCTGGAGTTCCTCTCGCCGTTCCTGTTGAGAGGGCCTCCTCTTGAGAGGCGACGGGAACGCCGGGAATTCTTTCCCGACGAAGCAGGGAAAGGATCCCTCACCTCGAGCTACGAGGCGGAAACGGGGCTCCTCTGGATGTGGGCGGGACCCTCGTGTTTACTCTCGAGTGGAGACGGGTATGTCGGGGAACTTCTTGAGTTGTACCAAGGGTGTAAAGGACCCTTTCGACGTTCCAGACGTGAGGTGTGATTAGCCCCGAGAAGCCTCTGCCGAAATGGGCCTCATCTCGCCTGCAGGGGAGAACCTCCTGGATATTCTCGAGTTGCGGCAGGTCTTCTCGAGTTACGACGGAGACCTCAGGGACCCGCTCTGGTGGCCTCAGGAAGGGCCAGTCCCCATGCGAGTTGCTAGGGGCCATCTCGGCATTCCTCTCCCATCGATGCCGGGGCCTAAGACCTTGTGTGGAGTCGGGGCCGGAACCTGAGGATTCCTCTCCAGTGTTCACATGGATTTTGGGGTGCCTCTGAGTCTCCGCAGGGGATTCAGGCCTCGTCTCGAGTGGGGGCATGCACGTGCGCTTCCCTCCCGAGCTGCAGCAGTAGGGTCACGCTTCCTGTCATGTGGATCAAGGGATCTGTGGCTTTCCCTCGAGGCTTTCCCACAGGGCTGTGCCAAGTGCCACCTTGGTGTGAGTCCATCCTCGGCGTGAAAGACGAGCCGGTGAAGGGAAAAGAGGTTCCTCTGGAATGGACAGAGACATCTGGGGGACTCTTGGAATGGTGGCACGACCCTGGAGTTCCTCTCGCCGTTCCTGTTGAGAAGGCCTCCTCTTGAGATGCGACGGGAACGCCGGGAATTCTTTCCCGACGAAGCAGGGAAAGGATCCCTCACCTCGAGCTACGAGGCGGAAACGGGGCTCCTCTGGATGTGGGCGGGACCCTCGTGTTTCCTCTCGAGTGGAGACGGGTATGTCGGGGAACTTCTTGAGTTGCACCAAGGGTGTGAAGGACCCTTTCGACGTTCCAGAGGTGAGGTGTGATTAGCCCCGAGAAGCCTCTGCGGAAATGGGCCTCATCTCGCCTGCAGGGGAGAACCTCCTGGATATTCTCGAGTTGCGGCAGGTCTTCTCGAGTTACGACGGGGACCTCAGGGACCCGCTCTGGTGGCCTCAGGAAGGGCCTGTCGCCATGCGAGTTGCTAGGGGCCATCTCGGGATTCCTCTCGCAACGATGCCGGGGCCTAAGACCTTGTGTGGAGTCGGGGCCGGAACCTGAGGATTCCTCTCCAGTGTTCACATGGATTTTGGGGTGCCTCTGAGTCTCCGCAGGGGATTCAGGCCTCGTCTCGAGTGGGGGCATGCACGTGCGCTTCCCTCCCGAGCTGCAGCAGTAGGGTCAGGCTTCCTGTCAGGTGGACCAAGGGATCTGTGTCTTTCCCTCGAGGCTTTCCCTCGAGGCTTTCCGACGAGGCTTTCCCACAGGGCTGTGCCAAGTGCCACCTTGGTGTGAGTCGATCCTCGGCGTGAAAGACGAGCCGGTGAAGGGAAAAGAGGTTCCCCTGGAATGGACTGAGACATCTGGGGGACTCTTGGAACGGTGAAAGGACCCTGGAGTTCCTCTCGCCGTTCCTGTTGAGAGGGCCTCCTCTTGAGATGCGACGGGAACGCCCGGAATTCTTTCCCGACGAAGCAGGGAAAGGATCCCTCACCTCGAGCTGCGAGGCGGAAACGGGGCTCCTCTGTATGTGGGCGGGACCCTCGTGTTTCCTCTCGAGTGGAGACGGTTATGTCGGGGAACTTCTTGAGTTGCACCAAGGGTGTAAAGGACCCTTTCGACGTTCCAGAGGTGAGGTGTGATTAGCCCCGAGAAGCCTCTGCGGAAATGGGCCTCATCTCGCCTGCAGGGGAGAACCTCCTGGATATTCTCGAGTTGCGGCAGGTCTTCTCGAGTTACGACGGGGACCTCAGGGACAGGCTCTGGTGGCCTCAGGAAGGGCCAGTCCCCATGCGCGTTGCTAGGGGCCATCTCGGGATTCCTCTCCCATCGATGCCGGGGCCTAAGACCTTGTGTGGAGTCGGCGCCGGAACCTGAGCATTCCTCTCCGGTGTTGACATGGATCCTGGGGTGCCTCTGAGTCTCCCCAGGGGAGTCAGGCCTCGTCTCGAGTGGGGGCATGCACGTGCGCTTCCCTCCCGATCTGCAGCAGTATGGTCACGCTTCCTGTCACGTGGATCAAGGGATCTGTGGCTTTCCCTCGAGGCTTTCCCTCGAGGCTTTCCCACGAGGCTTTCCCACAGGGCTGTGCCAAGTGCCACCTTGGTGTGAGTCGCTCCTCGGCGTGAAAGACGAGCCTGTGAAGGGAAAAGAGGTTCCTCTGGAATGGACAGAGACATCTGGGGGACTTTTGGAATGGTGGCACGACCCTGGAGTTCCTCTCGCCGTTCCTGTTGAGAGGGCCTCCTCTTGAGAGGCGACGGGAACGCCGGGAATTCTTTCCCGACGAAGCAGGGAAAGGATCCCTCACCTCGAGCTACGAGGCGGAAACGGGGCTCCTCTGGATGTGGGCGGGACCCTCGTGTTTACTCTCGAGTGGAGACGGGTATGTCGGGGAACTTCTTGAGTTGTACCAAGGGTGTAAAGGACCCTTTCGACGTTCCAGACGTGAGGTGTGATTAGCCCCGAGAAGCCTCTGCCGAAATGGGCCTCATCTCGCCTGCAGGGGAGAACCTCCTGGATATTCTCGAGTTGCGGCAGGTCTTCTCGAGTTACGACGGAGACCTCAGGGACCCGCTCTGGTGGCCTCAGGAAGGGCCAGTCCCCATGCGAGTTGCTAGGGGCCATCTCGGGATTCCTCTCCCATCGATGCCGGGGCCTAAGACCTTGTGTGGAGTCGCGGCCGGAACCTGAGGATTCCTCTCCAGTGTTCACATGGATTTTGGGGTGCCTCTGAGTCTCCGCAGGGGATTCAGGCCTCGTCTCGAGTGGGGGCATGCACGTGCGCTTCCCTCCCGAGCTGCAGCAGTAGGGTCACGCTTCCTGTCATGTGGATCAAGGGATCTGTGGCTTTCCCTCGAGGCTTTCCCACAGGGCTGTACCAAGTGCCACCTTGGTGTGAGTCCATCCTCGGCGTGAAAGACGAGCCGGTGAAGGGAAAAGAGATTCCTCTGGAATGGACAGAGACATCTGGGGGACTCTTGGAATGGTGGCACGACCCTGGAGTTCCTCTCGCCGTTCCTGTTGAGAAGGCCTCCTCTTGAGATGCGACGGGAACGCCGGGAATTCTTTCCCGACGAAGCAGGGAAAGGATCCCTCACCTCGAGCTACGAGGCGGAAACGGGGCTCCTCTGGATGTGGGCGGGACCCTCGTGTTTCCTCTCGAGTGGAGACGGGTATGTCGGGGAACTTCTTGAGTTGCACCAAGGGTGTGAAGGACCCTTTCGACGTTCCAGAGGTGAGGTGTGATTAGCCCCGAGAAGCCTCTGCGGAAATGGGCCTCATCTCGCCTGCAGGGGAGAACCTCCTGGATATTCTCGAGTTGCGGCAGGTCTTCTCGAGTTACGACGGGGACCTCAGGGACCCGCTCTGGTGGCCTCAGGAAGGGCCTGTCGCCATGCGAGTTGCTAGGGGCCATCTCGGGATTCCTCTCGCAACGATGCCGGGGCCTAAGACCTTGTGTGGAGTCGGGGCTGGAACCTGAGGATTCCTCTCCAGTGTTCACATGGATTTTGGGGTGCCTCTGAGTCTCCGCAGGGGATTCAGGCCTCGTCTCGAGTGGGGGCATGCACGTGCGCTTCCCTCCCGAGCTGCAGCAGTAGGGTCAGGCTTCCTGTCAGGTGGACCAAGGGATCTGTGTCTTTCCCTCGAGGCTTTCCCTCGAGGCTTTCCGACGAGGCTTTCCCACAGGGCTGTGCCAAGTGCCACCTTGGTGTGAGTCGATCCTCGGCGTGAAAGCCGAGCCGGTGAAGGGAAAAGAGGTTCCTCTGGAATGGACTGAGACATCTGGGGGACTCTTGGAACGGTGACAGGACCCTGGAGTTCCTCTCGCCGTTCCTGTTGAGAGGGCCTCCTCTTGAGATGCGACGGGAACGCCCGGAATTCTTTCCCGACGAAGCAGGGAAAGGATCCCTCACCTCGAGCTACGAGGCGGAAACGAGGCTCCTCTGGATGTGGGCGGGTCCCTCGTGTTTCCTCTCGAGTGGAGACGGGTATGTCGGGGAACTTCTTGAGTTGCACCAAGGGTGGGAAGGACCCTTTCGACGTTCCAGAGGTGAGGTGTGATTAGCCCCGAGAAGCCTCTGCGGAAATGGGCCTCGTCTCGCCTGCAGGAGAGAACCTCCTGGATATTCTCGAGTTGCAGCAGGTCTTCTCGAGTTACGACGGGGACCTCAGGGACCCGCTCTGGTGGCCTCAGGAAGGGCCAGTCCCCATGCGAGTTGCTAGGGCCCATCTTGGGATTCCTCTCCCATCGATGCCGGGGCCTAAGACCTTGTGTGGAGTCGGGGCCGGAACCTGAGGATTGCTCTCCAGTGTTCACATGGATCTTGGGGTGCCTCTGAGTCTCCCCAGGGGATTCAGGCCTCGTCTCGAGTGGGGGCATGCACGTGCGCTTCCCTCCCGAGCTGTAGCAGTAGGGTCAGGCTTCCTGTCACGTGGATCAAGGGATCTGTGGCTTTCCCTCGAGGCTTTCCCACGAGGCTTTCCCACAGGGCTGTGCCAAGTGCCACCTTGGTGTGAGTCGATCCTCGGCGTGAAAGACGAGCCGGTGAAGGGAAAAGAGGTTCCTCTGGATTGGACAGAGACATCTGGGTGACTCTTGGAATGGTGGCACGACCCTGGAGTTCCTATCGCCGTTCCTGTTGAGAAGGCCTCCTCTTGAGATGCGACCGGAACGCCGGGAATTCTTTCCCGACGAAGCAGGGAAAGGATCCCTCATCTCGAGCTACGAGGCGGAAACGGGGCTCCTCCTGATGTGGGCGGGACCCTCGTGTTTCCTCTCGAGTGGAGACGGGTAGGTCGGGGAACTTCTTGAGTTGCACCAAGGGTGTGAAGGACCCTATCGACATTCCAGAGGTGAGGTGTGATTAGCCCCGAGAAGCCTCTGCGGAAATGGGCCTCATCTCGCCTGCAGGGGAGAACCTCCTGGATATTCTCGAGTTGCGGCAGGTCTTCTCGAGTTACGACGGGGACCTCAGGGACCCGCTCTGGTGTCCTCAGGAAGGGCCAGTCCCCATGCGAGTTGCTAGGGGCCATCTCGGGATTCCTCTCCCATCGATGCCGGGGCCTAAGACCTTGTGTGGAGTCGGGGCCGGAAACTGAGGATTCCTCTCCAGTGTTCACATGGATTTTGGGGTGCCTCTGAGTCTCCGCAGGGGATTCAGGCCTCGTCTCGAGTGGGGGCATGCACGTGCGCTTCCCTCCCGAGCTGCAGCAGTAGGGTCAGGCTTCCTGTCACGTGGATCAAGGGATCTGTGGCTTTCCCTCGAGGCTTTCCCTCGAGGCTTTCCCACAGGGCTGTGCCAAGTGCCACCTTGGTGTGAGTCGATCCTCGGCGTGAAAGACGAGCCGGTGAAGGGAAAAGAGGTTCCTCTGGAATGGACAGAGACATCTGGGGGACTCTTGGAATGGTGGCACGACCCTGGAGTTCCTCTCGCCGTTCCTGTTGAGAAGGCCTCCTCTTGAGATGCGACGGGAACGCCGGGAATTCTTTCCCGACGAAGCAGGGAAAGGATCCCTCACCTCGAGCTACGAGGCGGAAACGGGGCTCCTCTGTATGTGGGCGGGACCCTCGTGTTTCCTCTCGAGTGGAGACGGGTATGTCGGGGAACTTCTTGAGTTGCACCAAGGGTGTAAAGGACCCTTTCGACGTTCCAGAGGTGAGGTGTGATTAGCCCCGAGAAGCCTCTGCGGAAATGGGCCTCATCTCGCCTGCAGGGGAGAACCTCCTGGATATTCTCGAGTTGCGGCAGGTCTTCTTGAGTTACGACGGGGACCTCAGGGACAGGCTCTGGTGGCCTCAGGAAGGGCCAGTCCCCATGCGCGTTGCTAGGGGCCATCTCGGGATTCCTCTCCCATCGATGCCGGGGCCTAAGACCTTGTGTGGAGTCGGCGCCGGAACCTGAGCATTCCTCTCCGGTGTTGACATGGATCTTGGGGTGCCTCTGAGTATCCCCAGGGGAGTCAGGCCTCGTCTCGAGTGGGGGCATGCACGTGCGCTTCCCTCCCGAGCTGTAGCAGTAGGGTCAGGCTTCCTGTCACGTGGATCAAGGGATCTGTGGCTTTCCCTCGAGGCTTTCCCACGAGGCTTTCCCACAGGGCTGTGCCAAGTGCCACCTTGGTGTGAGTCGATCCTCGGCGTGAAAGACGAGCCGGTGAAGGGAAAAGAGGTTCCTCTGGATTGGACAGAGACATCTGGGTGACTCCTAGAATGGTGGCACGACCCTGGAGTTCCTATCGCCGTTCCTGTTGAGAAGGCCTCCTCTTGAGATGCGACCGGAACGCCGGGAATTCTTTCCCGACGAAGCAGGGAAAGGATCCCTCACCTCGAGCTACGAGGCGGAAACGGGGCTCCTCCTGATGTGGGCGGGACCCTCGTGTTTCCTCTCGAGTGGAGACGGGTAGGTCGGGGAACTTCTTGAGTTGCACCAAGGGTGTGAAGGACCCTATCGACATTCCAGAGGTGAGGTGTGATTAGCCCCGAGAAGCCTCTGCGGAAATGGGCCTCATCTCGCCTGCAGGGGAGAACCTCCTGGATATTCTCGAGTTGCGGCAGGTCTTCTCGAGTTACGACGGGGACCTCAGGGACCCGCTCTGGTGTCCTCAGGAAGGGCCAGTCCCCATGCGAGTTGCTAGGGGCCATCTCGGGATTCCTCTCCCATCGATGCCGGGGCCTAAGACCTTGTGTGGAGTCGGGGCCGGAAACTGAGGATTCCTCTCCAGTGTTCACATGGATTTTGGGGTGCCTCTGAGTCTCCGCAGGGGATTCAGGCCTCGTCTCGAGTGGGGGCATGCACGTGCGCTTCCCTCCCGAGCTGCAGCAGTAGGGTCAGGCTTCCTGTCACGTGGATCAAGGGATCTGTGGCTTTCCCTCGAGGCTTTCCCTCGAGGCTTTCCCACAGGGCTGTGCCAAGTGCCACCTTGGTGTGAGTCGATCCTCGGCGTGAAAGACGAGCCGGTGAAGGGAAAAGAGGTTCCTCTGGAATGGACAGAGACATCTGGGGGACTCTTGGAATGGTGGCATGACCCTGGAGTTCCTCTCGCCGTTCCTGTTGAGAAGGCCTCCTCTTGAGATGCGACGGGAACGCCGGGAATTCTTTCCCGACGAAGCAGGGAAAGGATCCCTCACCTCGAGCTACGAGGCGGAAACGGGGCTCCTCTGTATGTGGGCGGGACCCTCGTGTTTCCTCTCGAGTGGAGACGGGTATGTCGGGGAACTTCTTGAGTTGCACCAAGGGTGTAAAGGACCCTTTCGACGTTCCAGAGGTGAGGTGTGATTAGCCCCGAGAAGCCTCTGCGGAAATGGGCCTCATCTCGCCTGCAGGGGAGAACCTCCTGGATATTCTCGAGTTGCGGCAGGTCTTCTTGAGTTACGACGGGGACCTCAGGGACAGGCTCTGGTGGCCTCAGGAAGGGCCAGTCCCCATGCGCGTTGCTAGGGGCCATCTCGGGATTCCTCTCCCATCGATGCCGGGGCCTAAGACCTTGTGTGGAGTCGGCGCCGGAACCTGAGCATTCCTCTCCGGTGTTGACATGGATCTTGGGGTGCCTCTGAGTATCCCCAGGGGAGTCAGGCCTCGTCTCGAGTGGGGGCATGCACGTGCGCTTCCCTCCCGATCTGCAGCAGTATGGTCACGCTTCCTGTCACGTGGATCAAGGGATCTGTGGCTTTCCCTCGAGGCTTTCCCTCGAGGCTTTCCCACGAGGCTTTCCCACAGGGCTGTGCCAAGTGCCACCTTGGTGTGAGTCGATCCTCGGCGTGAAAGACGAGCCTGTGAAGGGAAAAGAGGTTCCTCTGGAATGGACAGAGACATCTGGGGGACTTTTGGAATGGTGGCACGACCCTGGAGTTCCTCTCGCCGTTCCTGTTGAGAGGGCCTCCTCTTGAGAGGCGACGGGAACGCCGGGAATTCTTTCCCGACGAAGCAGGGAAAGGATCCCTCACCTCGAGCTACGAGGCGGAAACGGGGCTCCTCTGGATGTGGGCGGGACCCTCGTGTTTCCTCTCGAGTGGAGACGGGTATGTCGGGGAACTTCTTGAGTTGTACCAAGGGTGTAAAGGACCCTTTCGACGTTCCAGACGTGAGGTGTGATTAGCCCCGAGAAGCCTCTGCCGAAATGGGCCTCATCTCGCCTGCAGGGGAGAACCTCCTGGATATTCTCGAGTTGCGGCAGGTCTTCTCGAGTTACGACGGAGACCTCAGGGACCCGCTCTGGTGGCCTCAGGAAGGGCCAGTCCCCATGCGAGTTGCTAGGGGCCATCTCGGGATTCCTCTCCCATCGATGCCGGGGCCTAAGACCTTGTGTGGAGTCGGGGCCGGAACCTGAGGATTCCTCTCCAGTGTTCACATGGATTTTGGGGTGCCTCTGAGTCTCCGCAGGGGATTCAGGCCTCGTCTCGAGTGGGGGCATGCACGTGCGCTTCCCTCCCGAGCTGCAGCAGTAGGGTCACGCTTCCTGTCATGTGGATCAAGGGATCTGTGGCTTTCCCTCGAGGCTTTCCCACAGGGCTGTGCCAAGTGCCACCTTGGTGTGAGTCCATCCTCGGCGTGAAAGACGAGCCGGTGAAGGGAAAAGAGGTTCCTCTGGAATGGACAGAGACATCTGGGGGACTCTTGGAATGGTGTCACGACCCTGGAGTTCCTCTCTCCGTTCCTGTTGAGAGGGCCTCCTCTTGAGATGCGACAGGAACGCTGGGAATTCTTTCCCGACGAAGCAGGGAAAGGATCCCTCACCTCGAGCTACGAGGCGGAAACGGGGCTCCTCTGGATGTGGGCGGGACCCTCGTGTTTCCTCTCGAGTGGAGACGGGTATGTCGGGGAACTTCTTGAGTTGCACCAAGGGTGTGAAGGGCCCTTTCGACATTCCAGAGGTGAGGTGTGATTAGCCCCGAGAAGCCTCTGCGGAAATGGGCCTCATCTCGCATGCAGGGGAGAACCTCCTGGATATTCTCTAGTTGCAGCAGGTCTTCTCGAGTTACGACAGGGACCTCAGGGACCCGCTCTGGTGGCCTCAGGAAGGGCCAGTCCCCATGCGAGTTGCTAGGGGCCATCTCGGGATTCCTCTCCCGTCGATGCCGGGGCCTAAGACCTTGTGTGGAGTCAGGGCCGGAACCTGAGGATTCCTCTCCTGTGTTCACATGGATTTTGGGGTGCCTCTGAGTCTCCGCAGGGGATTCAGGCCTCGTCTCGAGTGGGGGCATGCACGTGCGCTTCCCTCCCGAGCTGCAGCAGTAGGGTCAGGCTTCCTGTCACGTGGATCAAGGGATCTGTGGCTTTCCCTCGAGGCTTTCCCACGAGGCTTTCCCACAGGGCTGTGCCAAGTGCCACCTTGGTGTGAGTCGATCCTCGGCGTGAAAGACGAGCCGGTGAAGGGAAAAGAGGTTCCTCTGGAATGGACTGAGACATCTGGGGGACTCTTGGAATTGTGGCACGACCCTGGAGTTCCTCTCGCCGTTCCTGTTGAGAAGGCCTCCTCTTGAGATGCGACGGGAACGCCGGGAATTCTTTCCCGACGAAGCCGGGAAAGGATCCCTCACCTCGAGCTGCGAGGCGGAAACGGGGCTCCTCTGTATGTGGGCGGGACCCTCGTGTTTCCTCTCGAGTGGAGACGGTTATGTCGGGGAACTTCTTGAGTTGCACCAAGGGTGTAAAGGACCCTTTCGACGTTCCAGAGGTGAGGTGTGATTAGCCCCGAGAAGCCTCTGCGGAAATGGGCCTCATCTCGCCTGCAGGGGAGAACCTCCTGGATATTCTCGAGTTGCGGCAGGTCTTCTCGAGTTACGACGGGGACCTCAGGGACAGGCTCTGGTGGCCTCAGGAAGGGCCAGTCCCCATGCGCGTTGCTAGGGGCCATCTCGGGATTCCTCTCCCATCGATGCCGGGGCCTAAGACCTTGTGTGGAGTCGGCGCCGGAACCTGAGCATTCCTCTCCGGTGTTGACATGGATCCTGGGGTGCCTCTGAGTCTCCCCAGGGGAGTCAGGCCTCGTCTCGAGTGGGGGCATGCACGTGCGCTTCCCTCCCGATCTGCAGCAGTATGGTCACGCTTCCTGTCACGTGGATCAAGGGATCTGTGGCTTTCCCTCGAGGCTTTCCCACGAGGCTTTCCCACAGGGCTGTGCCAAGTGCCACCTTGGTGTGAGTCGCTCCTCGGTGTGAAAGACGAGCCTGTGAAGGGAAAAGAGGTTCCTCTGGAATGGACAGAGACATCTGGGGGACTTTTGGAATGGTGGCACGACCCTGGAGTTCCTCTCGCCGTTCCTGTTGAGAGGGCCTCCTCTTGAGAGGCGACGGGAACGCCGGGAATTCTTTCCCGACGAAGCAGGGAAAGGATCCCTCACCTCGAGCTACGAGGCGGAAACGGGGCTCCTCTGGATGTGGGCGGGACCCTCGTGTTTACTCTCGAGTGGAGACGGGTATGTCGGGGAACTTCTTGAGTTGTACCAAGGGTGTAAAGGACCCTTTCGACGTTCCAGACGTGAGGTGTGATTAGCCCCGAGAAGCCTCTGCCGAAATGGGCCTCATCTCGCCTGCAGGGGAGAACCTCCTGGATATTCTCGAGTTGCGGCAGGTCTTCTCGAGTTACGACGGAGACCTCAGGGACCCGCTCTGGTGGCCTCAGGAAGGGCCAGTCCCCATGCGAGTTGCTAGGGGCCATCTCGGCATTCCTCTCCCATCGATGCCGGGGCCTAAGACCTTGTGTGGAGTCGGGGCCGGAACCTGAGGATTCCTCTCCAGTGTTCACATGGATTTTGGGGTGCCTCTGAGTCTCCGCAGGGGATTCAGGCCTCGTCTCGAGTGGGGGCATGCACGTGCGCTTCCCTCCCGAGCTGCAGCAGTAGGGTCACGCTTCCTGTCATGTGGATCAAGGGATCTGTGGCTTTCCCTCGAGGCTTTCCCACAGGGCTGTGCCAAGTGCCACCTTGGTGTGAGTCCATCCTCGGCGTGAAAGACGAGCCGGTGAAGGGAAAAGAGGTTCCTCTGGAATGGACAGAGACATCTGGGGGACTCTTGGAATGGTGGCACGACCCTGGAGTTCCTCTCGCCGTTCCTGTTGAGAAGGCCTCCTCTTGAGATGCGACGGGAACGCCGGGAATTCTTTCCCGACGAAGCAGGGAAAGGATCCCTCACCTCGAGCTACGAGGCGGAAACGGGGCTCCTCTGGATGTGGGCGGGACCCTCGTGTTTCCTCTCGAGTGGAGACGGGTATGTCGGGGAACTTCTTGAGTTGCACCAAGGGTGTGAAGGACCCTTTCGACGTTCCAGAGGTGAGGTGTGATTAGCCCCGAGAAGCCTCTGCGGAAATGGGCCTCATCTCGCCTGCAGGGGAGAACCTCCTGGATATTCTCGAGTTGCGGCAGGTCTTCTCGAGTTACGACGGGGACCTCAGGGACCCGCTCTGGTGGCCTCAGGAAGGGCCTGTCGCCATGCGAGTTGCTAGGGGCCATCTCGGGATTCCTCTCGCAACGATGCCGGGGCCTAAGACCTTGTGTGGAGTCGGGGCCGGAACCTGAGGATTCCTCTCCAGTGTTCACATGGATTTTGGGGTGCCTCTGAGTCTCCGCAGGGGATTCAGGCCTCGTCTCGAGTGGGGGCATGCACGTGCGCTTCCCTCCCGAGCTGCAGCAGTAGGGTCAGGCTTCCTGTCAGGTGGACCAAGGGATCTGTGTCTTTCCCTCGAGGCTTTCCCTCGAGGCTTTCCGACGAGGCTTTCCCACAGGGCTGTGCTAAGTGCCACCTTGGTGTGAGTCGATCCTCGGCGTGAAAGACGAGCCGGTGAAGGGAAAAGAGGTTCCCCTGGAATGGACTGAGACATCTGGGGGACTCTTGGAACGGTGAAAGGACCCTGGAGTTCCTCTCGCCGTTCCTGTTGAGAGGGCCTCCTCTTGAGATGCGACGGGAACGCCCGGAATTCTTTCCCGACGAAGCAGGGAAAGGATCCCTCACCTCGAGCTACGAGGCGGAAACGAGGCTCCTCTGGATGTGGGCGGGTCCCTCGTGTTTCCTCTCGAGTGGAGACGGGTATGTCGGGGAACTTCTTGAGTTGCACCAAGGGTGGGAAGGACCCTTTCGACGTTCCAGAGGTGAGGTGTGATTAGCCCCGAGAAGCCTCTGCGGAAATGGGCCTCGTCTCGCCTGCAGGGGAGAACCTCCTGGATATTCTCGAGTTGCAGCAGGTCTTCTCGAGTTACGACGGGGACCTCAGGGACCCGCTCTGGTGGCCTCAGGAAGGGCCAGTCCCCATGCGAGTTGCTAGGGCCCATCTTGGGATTCCTCTCCCATCGATGCCGGGGCCTAAGACCTTGTGTGGAGTCGGGGCCGGAACCTGAGGATTGCTCTCCAGTGTTCACATGGATCTTGGGGTGCCTCTGAGTCTCCCCAAGGGATTCAGGCCTCGTCTCGAGTGGGGGCATGCACGTGCGCTTCCCTCCCGAGCTGTAGCAGTAGGGTCAGGCTTCCTGTCACGTGGATCAAGGGATCTGTGGCTTTCCCTCGAGGCTTTCCCACGAGGCTTTCCCACAGGGCTGTGCCAAGTGCCACCTTGGTGTGAGTCGATCCTCGGCGTGAAAGACGAGCCGGTGAAGGGAAAAGAGGTTCCTCTGGATTGGACAGAGACATCTGGGGGACTCTTGGAATGGTGGCACGACCCTGGAGTTCCTATCGCCGTTCCTGTTGAGAAGGCCTCCTCTTGAGATGCGACCGGAACGCCAGGAATTCTTTCCCGACGAAGCAGGGAAAGGATCCCTCACCTCGAGCTACGAGGCGGAAACGGGGCTCCTCCTGATGTGGGCGGGACCCTCGTGTTTCCTCTCGAGTGGAGACGGGTAGGTCGGGGAACTTCTTGAGTTGCACCAAGGGTGTGAAGGACCCTATCGACATTCCAGAGGTGAGGTGTGATTAGCCCCGAGAAGCCTCTGCGGAAATGGGCCTCATCTCGCCTGCAGGGGAGAACCTCCTGGATATTCTCGAGTTGCGGCAGGTCTTCTCGAGTTACGACGGAGACCTCAGGGACCCGCTCTGGTGGCCTCAGGAAGGGCCAGTCCCCATGCGAGTTGCTAGGGGCCATCTCGGCATTCCTCTCCCATCGATGCCGGGGCCTAAGACCTTGTGTGGAGTCGGGGCCGGAACCTGAGGATTCCTCTCCAGTGTTCACATGGATTTTGGGGTGCCTCTGAGTCTCCGCAGGGGATTCAGGCCTCGTCTCGAGTGGGGGCATGCACGTGCGCTTCCCTCCCGAGCTGCAGCAGTAGGGTCACGCTTCCTGTCATGTGGATCAAGGGATCTGTGGCTTTCCCTCGAGGCTTTCCCACAGGGCTGTGCCAAGTGCCACCTTGGTGTGAGTCCATCCTCGGCGTGAAAGACGAGCCGGTGAAGGGAAAAGAGGTTCCTCTGGAATGGACAGAGACATCTGGGGGACTCTTGGAATGGTGGCACGACCCTGGAGTTCCTCTCGCCGTTCCTGTTGAGAAGGCCTCCTCTTGAGATGCGACGGGAACGCCGGGAATTCTTTCCCGACGAAGCAGGGAAAGGATCCCTCACCTCGAGCTACGAGGCGGAAACGGGGCTCCTCTGGATGTGGGCGGGACCCTCGTGTTTCCTCTCGAGTGGAGACGGGTATGTCGGGGAACTTCTTGAGTTGCACCAAGGGTGTGAAGGACCCTTTCGACGTTCCAGAGGTGAGGTGTGATTAGCCCCGAGAAGCCTCTGCGGAAATGGGCCTCATCTCGCCTGCAGGGGAGAACCTCCTGGATATTCTCGAGTTGCGGCAGGTCTTCTCGAGTTACGACGGGGACCTCAGGGACCCGCTCTGGTGGCCTCAGGAAGGGCCTGTCGCCATGCGAGTTGCTAGGGGCCATCTCGGGATTCCTCTCGCAACGATGCCGGGGCCTAAGACCTTGGTGGAGTCGGGGCCGGAACCTGAGGATTCCTCTCCAGTGTTCACATGGATTTTGGGGTGCCTCTGAGTCTCCGCAGGGGATTCAGGCCTCGTCTCGAGTGGGGGCATGCACGTGCGCTTCCCTCCCGAGCTGCAGCAGTAGGGTCAGGCTTCCTGTCAGGTGGACCAAGGGATCTGTGTCTTTCCCTCGAGGCTTTCCCTCGAGGCTTTCCGACGAGGCTTTCCCACAGGGCTGTGCCAAGTGCCACCTTGGTGTGAGTCGATCCTCGGCGTGAAAGACGAGCCGGTGAAGGGAAAAGAGGTTCCTCTGGAATGGACTGAGACATCTGGGGGACTCTTGGAACGGTGACAGGACCCTGGAGTTCCTCTCGCCGTTCCTGTTGAGAGGGCCTCCTCTTGAGATGCGACGGGAACGCCCGGAATTCTTTCCCGACGAAGCAGGGAAAGGATCCCTCACCTCGAGCTACGAGGCGGAAACGAGGCTCCTCTGGATGTGGGCGGGTCCCTCGTGTTTCCTCTCGAGTGGAGACGGGTATGTCGGGGAACTTCTTGAGTTGCACCAAGGGTGGGAAGGACCCTTTCGACGTTCCAGAGGTGAGGTGTGATTAGCCCCGAGAAGCCTCTGCGGAAATGGGCCTCGTCTCGCCTGCAGGGGAGAACCTCCTGGATATTCTCGAGTTGCAGCAGGTCTTCTCGAGTTACGACGGGGACCTCAGGGACCCGCTCTGGTGGCCTCAGGAAGGGCCAGTCCCCATGCGAGTTGCTAGGGCCCATCTTGGGATTCCTCTCCCATCGATGCCGGGGCCTAAGACCTTGTGTGGAGTCGGGGCCGGAACCTGAGGATTGCTCTCCAGTGTTCACATGGATCTTGGGGTGCCTCTGAGTCTCCCCAAGGGATTCAGGCCTCGTCTCGAGTGGGGGCATGCACGTGCGCTTCCCTCCCGAGCTGTAGCAGTAGGGTCAGGCTTCCTGTCACGTGGATCAAGGGATCTGTGGCTTTCCCTCGAGGCTTTCCCACGAGGCTTTCCCACAGGGCTGTGCCAAGTGCCACCTTGGTGTGAGTCGATCCTCGGCGTGAAAGACGAGCCGGTGAAGGGAAAAGAGGTTCCTCTGGATTGGACAGAGACATCTGGGTGACTCTTGGAATGGTGGCACGACCCTGGAGTTCCTATCGCCGTTCCTGTTGAGAAGGCCTCCTCTTGAGATGCGACCGGAACGCCGGGAATTCTTTCCCGACGAAGCAGGGAAACGATCCCTCACCTCGAGCTACGAGGCGGAAACGGGGCTCCTCCTGATGTGGGCGGGACCCTCGTGTTTCCTCTCGAGTGGAGACGGGAAGGTCGGGGAACTTCTTGAGTTGCACCAAGGGTGTGAAGGACCCTATCGACATTCCAGAGGTGAGGTGTGATTAGCCCCGAGAAGCCTCTGCGGAAATGGGCCTCATCTCGCCTGCAGGGGAGAACCTCCTGGATATTCTCGAGTTGCGGCAGGTCTTCTCGAGTTACGACGGGGACCTCAGGGACCCGCTCTGGTGTCCTCAGGAAGGGCCAGTCCCCATGCGAGTTGCTAGGGGCCATCTCGGGATTCCTCTCCCATCGATGCCGGGGCCTAAGACCTTGTGTGGAGTCGGGGCCGGAAACTGAGGATTCCTCTCCAGTGTTCACATGGATTTTGGGGTGCCTCTGAGTCTCCGCAGGGGATTCAGGCCTCGTCTCGAGTGGGGGCATGCACGTGTGCTTCCCTCCCGAGCTGCAGCAGTAGGGTCAGGCTTCCTGTCACGTGGATCAAGGGATCTGTGGCTTTCCCTCGAGGCTTTCCCTCGAGGCTTTCCCAAAGGGCTGTGCCAAGTGCCACCTTGGTGTGAGTCGATCCTCGGCGTGAAAGACGAGCCGGTGAAGGGAAAAGAGGTTCCTCTGGAATGGACAGAGACATCTGGGGGACTCTTGGAATGGTGGCACGACCCTGGAGTTCCTCTCACCGTTCCTGTTGAGAAGGCCTCCTCTTGAGATGCGACGGGAACGCCGGGAATTCTTTCCCGACGAAGCAGGGAAAGGATCCCTCACCTCGAGCTACGAGGCGGAAACGGGGCTCCTCTGTATGTGGGCGGGACCCTCGTGTTTCCTCTCGAGTGGAGACGGGTATGTCGGGGAACTTCTTGAGTTGCACCAAGGGTGTAAAGAACCCTTTCGACGTTCCAGAGGTGAGGTGTGATTAGCCCCGAGAAGCCTCTGCGGAAATGGGCCTCATCTCGCCTGCAGGGGAGAACCTCCTGGATATTCTCGAGTTGCGGCAGGTCTTCTTGAGTTACGACGGGGACCTCAGGGACAGGCTCTGGTGGCCTCAGGAAGGGCCAGTCCCCATGCGCGTTGCTAGGGGCCATCTCGGGATTCCTCTCCCATCGATGCCGGGGCCTAAGACCTTGTGTGGAGTCGGCGCCGGAACCTGAGGATTGCTCTCCAGTGTTCACATGGATCTTGGGGTGCCTCTGAGTATCCCCAGGGGAGTCAGGCCTCGTCTCGAGTGGGGGCATGCACGTGCGCTTCCCTCCCGATCTGCAGCAGTATGGTCACGCTTCCTGTCACGTGGATCAAGGGATCTGTGGCTTTCCCTCGAGGCTTTCCCTCGAGGCTTTCCCACGAGGCTTTCCCACAGGGCTGTGCCAAGTGCCACCTTGGTGTGAGTCGCTCCTCGGCGTGAAAGACGAGCCTGTGAAGGGAAAAGAGGTTCCTCTGGAATGGACAGAGACATCTGGGGGACTTTTGGAATGGTGGCACGACCCTGGAGTTCCTCTCGCCGTTCCTGTTGAGAGGGCCTCCTCTTGAGAGGCGACGGGAACGCCGGGAATTCTTTCCCGACGAAGCAGGGAAAGGATCCCTCACCTCGAGCTACGAGGCGGAAACGGGGCTCCTCTGGATGTGGGCGGGACCCTCGTGTTTCCTCTCGAGTGGAGACGGGTATGTCGGGGAACTTCTTGAGTTGTACCAAGGGTGTAAAGGACCCTTTCGACGTTCCAGACGTGAGGTGTGATTAGCCCCGAGAAGCCTCTGCCGAAATGGGCCTCATCTCGCCTGCAGGGGAGAACCTCCTGGATATTCTCGAGTTGCGGCAGGTCTTCTCGAGTTACGACGGAGACCTCAGGGACCCGCTCTGGTGGCCTCAGGAAGGGCCAGTCCCCATGCGAGTTGCTAGGGGCCATCTCGGCATTCCTCTCCCATCGATGCCGGGGCCTAAGACCTTGTGTGGAGTCGGGGCCGGAACCTGAGGATTCCTCTCCAGTGTTCACATGGATTTTGGGGTGCCTCTGAGTCTCCGCAGGGGATTCAGGCCTCGTCTCGAGTGGGGGCATGCACGTGCGCTTCCCTCCCGAGCTGCAGCAGTAGGGTCACGCTTCCTGTCATGTGGATCAAGGGATCTGTGGCTTTCCCTCGAGGCTTTCCCACAGGGCTGTGCCAAGTGCCACCTTGGTGTGAGTCCATCCTCGGCGTGAAAGACGAGCCGGTGAAGGGAAAAGAGGTTCCTCTGGAATGGACAGAGACATCTGGGGGACTCTTGGAATGGTGGCACGACCCTGGAGTTCCTCTCGCCGTTCCTGTTGAGAAGGCCTCCTCTTGAGATGCGACGGGAACGCCGGGAATTCTTTCCCGACGAAGCAGGGAAAGGATCCCTCACCTCGAGCTACGAGGCGGAAACGGGGCTCCTCTGGATGTGGGCGGGACCCTCGTGTTTCCTCTCGAGTGGAGACGGGTATGTCGGGGAACTTCTTGAGTTGCACCAAGGGTGTGAAGGACCCTTTCGACGTTCCAGAGGTGAGGTGTGATTAGCCCCGAGAAGCCTCTGCGGAAATGGGCCTCATCTCGCCTGCAGGGGAGAACCTCCTGGATATTCTCGAGTTGCGGCAGGTCTTCTCGAGTTACGACGGGGACCTCAGGGACCCGCTCTGGTGGCCTCAGGAAGGGCCTGTCGCCATGCGAGTTGCTAGGGGCCATCTCGGGATTCCTCTCGCAACGATGCCGGGGCCTAAGACCTTGTTAGGAGTCGGGGCCGGAACCTGAGGATTCCTCTCCAGTGTTCACATGGATTTTGGGGTGCCTCTGAGTCTCCGCAGGGGATTCAGGCCTCGTCTCGAGTGGGGGCATGCACGTGCGCTTCCCTCCCGAGCTGCAGCAGTAGGGTCACGCTTCCTGTCAGGTGGACCAAGGGATCTGTGTCTTTCCCTCGAGGCTTTCCCTCGAGGCTTTCCCACGAGGCTTTCCCACAGGGCTGTGCCAAGTGCCACCTTGGTGTGAGTCGATCCTCGGCGTGAAAGACGAGCCGGTGAAGGGAAAAGAGGTTCCTCTGGAATGGACTGAGACATCTGGGGGACTCTTGGAACGGTGACAGGACCCTGGAGTTCCTCTCGCCGTTCCTGTTGAGAGGGCCTCCTCTTGAGATGCGACGGGAACGCCCGGAATTCTTTCCCGACGAAGCAGGGAAAGGATCCCTCACCTCGAGCTACGAGGCGGAAACGAGGCTCCTCTGGATGTGGGCGGGTCCCTCGTGTTTCCTCTCGAGTGGAGACGGGTATGTCGGGGAACTTCTTGAGTTGCACCAAGGGTGGGAAGGACCCTTTCGACGTTCAAGAGGTGAGGTGTGATTAGCCCCGAGAAGCCTCTGCGGAAATGGGCCTCGTCTCGCCTGCAGGGGAGAACCTCCTGGATATTCTCGAGTTGCAGCAGGTCTTCTCGAGTTACGACGGGGACCTCAGGGACCCGCTCTGGTGGCCTCAGGAAGGGCCAGTCCCCATGCGAGTTGCTAGGGCCCATCTTGGGATTCCTCTCCCATCGATGCCGGGGCCTAAGACCTTGTGTGGAGTCGGGGCCAGAACCTGAGGATTGCTCTCCAGTGTTCACATGGAACTTGGGGTGCCTCTGAGTCTCCCCAGGGGATTCAGGCCTCGTCTCGAGTGGGGGCATGCACGTGCGCTTCCCTCCCGAGCTGTAGCAGTAGGGTCAGGCTTCCTGTCACGTGGATCAAGGGATCTGTGGCTTTCCCTCGAGGCTTTCCCACGAGGCTTTCCCACAGGGCTGTGCCAAGTGCCACCTTGGTGTGAGTCGATCCTCGGCGTGAAAGACGAGCCGGTGAAGGGAAAAGAGGTTCCTCTGGATTGGACAGAGACATCTGGGGGACTCTTGGAATGGTGGCACGACCCTGGAGTTCCTATCGCCGTTCCTGTTGAGAAGGCCTCCTCTTGAGATGCGACCGGAACGCCGGGAATTCTTTCCCGACGAAGCAGGGAAAGGATCCCTCACCTCGAGCTACGAGGCGGAAACGGGGCTCCTCCTGATGTGGGCGGGACCCTCGTGTTTCCTCTCGAGTGGAGACGGGTAGGTCGGGGAACTTCTTGATTTGCACCAAGGGTGTGAAGGACCCTATCGACATTCCAGAGGTGAGGTGTGATTAGCCCCGAGAAGCCTCTGCGGAAATGGGCCTCATCTCGCCTGCAGGGGAGAACCTCCTGGATATTCTCGAGTTGCGGCAGGTCTTCTCGAGTTACGACGGGGACCTCAGGGACCCGCTCTGGTGTCCTCAGGAAGGGCCAGTCCCCATGCGAGTTGCTAGGGGCCATCTCGGGATTCCTCTCCCATCGATGCCGGGGCCTAAGACCTTGTGTGGAGTCGCGGCCGGAACCTGAGGATTCCTCTCCAGTGTTCACATGGATTTTGGGGTGCCTCTGAGTCTCCGCAGGGGATTCAGGCCTCGTCTCGAGTGGGGGCATGCACGTGCGCTTCCCTCCCGAGCTGCAGCAGTAGGGTCAGGCTTCCTGTCAGGTGGACCAAGGGATCTGTGTCTTTCCCTCGAGGCTTTCCCTCGAGGCTTTCCGATGAGGCTTTCCCACAGGGCTGTGCCAAGTGCCACCTTGGTGTGAGTCGATCCTCGGCGTGAAAGACGAGCCGGTGAAGGGAAAAGAGGTTCCTCTGGAATGGACTGAGACATCTGGGGGACTCTTGGAACGGTGACAGGACCCTGGAGTTCCTCTCGCCGTTCCTGTTGAGAGGGCCTCCTCTTGAGATGCGACGGGAACGCCCGGAATTCTTTCCCGACGAAGCAGGGAAAGGATCCCTCACCTCGAGCTACGAGGCGGAAACGAGGCTCCTCTGGATGTGGGCGGGTCCCTCGTGTTTCCTCTCGAGTGGAGACGGGTATGTCGGGGAACTTCTTGAGTTGCACCAAGGGTGGGAAGGACCCTTTCGACTTTCCAGAGGTGAGGTGTGATTAGCCCCGAGAAGCCTCTGCGGAAATGGGCCTCGTCTCGCCTACAGGGGAGAACCTCCTGGATATTCTCGAGTTGCAGCAGGTCTTCTCGAGTTACGACGGGGACCTCAGGGACCCGCTCTGGTGGCCTCAGGAAGGGCCACTCCCCATGCGCGTTGCTAGGGGCCATCTCGGGATTCCTCTCCCATCGATGCCGGGGCTTAAGACCTTGTGTGGAGTCGGCGCCGGAACCTGAGGATTCCTCTCCAGTGTTGACATGGATCTTGGGGTGCCTCTGAGTCTCCCCAGGGAAGTCAGGCCTCGTCTCGAGTGGGGGCATGCACGTGCCCTTCCCTCCCGATCTGCTGCAGTAGGGTCACGCTTCCTGTCACGTGGTTCAAGGGATCTGTGGCTTTCCCTCGAAGCTTTCCCTCGAGGCTTTCCCACGAGGCTTTCCCACAGGGCTGTGCCAAGTGCCACCTTGGTGTGAGTCGATCCTCGGCGTGAAAGACGAGCGGGTGAAGGGAAAAGAGGTTCCTCTGGAATGGACTGAGACATCTGGGGGACTCTTGGAATGGTGGCACGACCGTGGAGTTCCTCTCGCCGTTCCTGTTGAGAGGGTCTCCTCTTGAGATGCGACGGGAACGCCGGGTATTCTTTCCCGACGAAGCAGGGAATGGATCCCTCACCTCGAGCTACGAGGCGGAAACGGGGCTCCTCTGTATGTGGGCGGGACCCTCGTGTTTCCACTCGAGTGGAGAAGGGTATGTCGGGGAACTTCTTGAGTTGCACCAAGGGTGTGACGGACCATTTCGACGTTCCAGAGGTGAGGTGTGATTAGCCCCGAGAAGCCTCTGCGGAAATGGGCCTCATCTCGCATGCAGGGGAGAACCTCCTGGATATTCTCGAGTTGCGGCAGGTCTTCTCGAGTTACGACAGGGACCACAGGGACCCGCTCTGGTGGCCTCAGGAAGGGCCAGTCCCCATGCGAGTTGCTAGGGGCCATCTCGGGATTCCTCTCCCGTCGATGCCGGGGCCTAAGACCTTGTGTGGAGTCGGGGCCGGAACCTGAGGATTCCTCTCCAGTGTTCACATGGATCTTGGGGTGCCTCTGAGTCTCCCCAGGGGATTCAGGCCTCGTCTCGAGTGGGGGCATGCACGTGCGCTTCCCTCCCGAGCTGCAGCAGTAGGGTCAGGCTTCCTGTCACGTGGATCAAGGGATCTGTGGCTTTCCCTCGAGGCTTTCCCACGAGGCTTTCCCACAGGGCTGTGCCAAGTGCCACCTTGGTGTGAGTCGATCCTCGGCGTGAAAGACGAGCCGGTGAAGGGAAAAGAGGTTCCTCTGGAATGGACTGAGACATCTGGGGGACTCTTGGAATGGTGGCACGACCCTGGAGTTCCTCTCGCCGTTCCTGTTGAGAAGGCCTCCTCTTGAGATGCCACGGGAACGCCGGGAATTCTTTCCCGAAGAAGCAGGGAAAGGATCCCTCACCTCGAGCTACGAGGCGGAAACGGGGCTCCTCTGTATGTGGGCGGGACCCTCGTGTTTCCTCTCGAGTGGAGACGGGTATGTCGGGGAACTTCTTGAGTTGCACCAAGGGTGTAAAGGACCGTTTCGACGTTCCAGAGGTGAGGTGTGATTAGCCCCGAGAAGCCTCTGCGGAAATGGGCCTCATCTCGCCTGCAGGGGAGAACCTCCTGGATATTCTCGAGTTGCGGCAGGTCTTCTCGAGTTACGACGGGGACCTAAGGGACAGGCTCTGGTGGCCTCAGGAAGGGCCAGTCCCCATGCGCGTTGCTAGGGGCTATCTCGTGATTCCTCTCCCATCGATGCCGGGGCCTAAGACCTTGTGTGGAGTCGGCGCCGGAACCTGAGCATTCCTCTCCGGTGTTGATATGGATCTTGGGGTGCCTCTGAGTCTCCCCAGGGGAGTCAGGCCTCGTCTCGAGTGGGGGCATGCACGTGCGCTTCCCTCCCGATCTGCAGCAGTATGGTCACGCTTCCTGTCACGTGGATCAAGGGATCTGTGGCTTTCCCTCGAGGCTTTCCCTCGAGGCTTTCCCACGAGGCTTTCCCACAGGGCTGTGCCAAGTGCCACCTTGGTGTGAGTCGCTCCTCGGCGTGAAAGACGAGCCTGTGAAGGGAAAAGAGGTTCCTCTGGAATGGACAGAGACATCTGGGGGACTTTTGGAATGGTGGCACGACCCTGGAGTTCCTCTCGCCGTTCCTGTTGAGAGGGCCTCCTCTTGAGAGGCGACGGGAACGCCGGGAATTCTTTCCCGACGAAGCAGGGAAAGGATCCCTCACCTCGAGCTACGAGGCGGAAACGGGGCTCCTCTGGATGTGGGCGGGACCCTCGTGTTTACTCTCGAGTGGAGACGGGTATGTCGGGGAACTTCTTGAGTTGTACCAAGGGTGTAAAGGACCCTTTCGACGTTCCAGACGTGAGGTGTGATTAGCCCCGAGAAGCCTCTGCCGAAATGGGCCTCATCTCGCCTGCAGGGGAGAACCTCCTGGATATTCTCGAGTTGCGGCAGGTCTTCTCGAGTTACGACGGAGACCTCAGGGACCCGCTCTGGTGGCCTCAGGAAGGGCCAGTCCCCATGCGAGTTGCTCTGGGCCATCTCGGCATTCCTCTCCCATCGATGCCGGGGCCTAAGACCTTGTGTGGAGTCGGGGCCGGAACCTGAGGATTCCTCTCCAGTGTTCACATGGATTTTGGGGTGCCTCTGAGTCTCCGCAGGGGATTCAGGCCTCGTCTCGAGTGGGGGCATGCACGTGCGCTTCCCTCCCGAGCTGCAGCAGTAGGGTCACGCTTCCTGTCATGTGGATCAAGGGATCTGTGGCTTTCCCTCGAGGCTTTCCCACAGGGCTGTGCCAAGTGCCACCTTGGTGTGAGTCCATCCTCGGCGTGAAAGACGAGCCGGTGAAGGGAAAAGAGGTTCCTCTGGAATGGACAGAGACATCTGGGGGACTCTTGGAATGGTGGCACGACCCTGGAGTTCCTCTCGCCGTTCCTGTTGAGAAGGCCTCCTCTTGAGATGCGACGGGAACGCCGGGAATTCTTTCCCGACGAAGCAGGGAAAGGATCCCTCACCTCGAGCTACGAGGCGGAAACGGGGCTCCTCTGGATGTGGGCGGGACCCTCGTGTTTCCTCTCGAGTGGAGACGGGTATGTCGGGGAACTTCTTGAGTTGCACCAAGGGTGTGAAGGACCCTTTCGACGTTCCAGAAGTGAGGTGTGATTAGCCCCGAGAAGCCTCTGCGGAAATGGGCCTCATCTCGCCTGCAGGGGAGAACCTCCTGGATATTCTCGAGTTGCGGCAGGTCTTCTCCAGTTACGACGGGGACCTCAGGGACCCGCTCTGGTGGCCTCAGGAAGGGCCTGTCGCCATGCGAGTTGCTAGGGGCCATCTCGGGATTCCTCTCGCAACGATGCCGGGGCCTAAGACCTTGTGTGGAGTCGGGGCCGGAACCTGAGGATTCCTCTCCAGTGTTCACATGGATTTTGGGGTGCCTCTGAGTCTCCGCAGGGGATTCAGGCCTCGTCTCGAGTGGGGGCATGCACGTGCGCTTCCCTCCCGAGCTGCAGCAGTAGGGTCAGGCTTCCTGTCAGGTGGACCAAGGGATCTGTGTCTTTCCCTCGAGGCTTTCCCTCGAGGCTTTCCGACGAGGCTTTCCCACAGGGCTGTGCCAAGTGCCACCTTGGTGTGAGTCGATCCTCGGCGTGAAAGACGAGCCGGTGAAGGGAAAAGAGGTTCCTCTGGAATGGACTGAGACATCTGGGGGACTCTGGGAACGGTGACAGGACCCTGGAGTTCCTCTCGCCGTTCCTGTTGAGAGGGCCTCCTCTTGAGATGCGACGGGAACGCCCGGAATTCTTTCCCGACGAAGCAGGGAAAGGATCCCTCACCTCGAGCTACGAGGCGGAAACGAGGCTCCTCTGGATGTGGGCGGGTCCCTCGTGTTTCCTCTCGAGTGGAGACGGGTATGTCGGGGAACTTCTTGAGTTGCACCAAGGGTGGGAAGGACCCTTTCGACGTTCCAGAGGTGAGGTGTGATTAGCCCCGAGAAGCCTCTGCGGAAATGGGCCTCGTCTCGCCTGCAGGGGAGAACCTCCTGGATATTCTCGAGTTGCAGCAGGTCTTCTCGAGTTACGACGGGGACCTCAGGGACCCGCTCTGGTGGCCTCAGGAAGGGCCACTCCCCATGCGCGTTGCTAGGGGCCATCTCGGGATTCCTCTCCCATCGATGCCGGGGCTTAAGACCTTGTGTGGAGTCGGCGCCGGAACCTGAGGATTCCTCTCCAGTGTTGACATGGATCTTGGGGTGCCTCTGAGTCTCCCCAGGGAAGTCAGGCCTCGTCTCGAGTGGGGGCATGCACGTGCGCTTCCCTCCCGATCTGCTGCAGTAGGGTCACGCTTCCTGTCACGTGGTTCAAGGGATCTGTGGCTTTCCCTCGAAGCTTTCCCTCGAGGCTTTCCCACGAGGCTTTCCCACAGGGCTGTGCCAAGTGCCACCTTGGTGTGAGTCGATCCTCGGCGTGAAAGACGAGCCGGTGAAGGGAAAAGAGGTTCCTCTGGAATGGACTGAGACATCTGGGGGACTCTTGGAATGGTGGCACGACCGTGGAGTTCCTCTCGCCATTCCTGTTGAGAGGGTCTCCTCTTGAGATGCGACGGGAACGCCGGGAATTCTTTCCCGACGAAGCAGGGAATGGATCCCTCACCTCGAGCTACGAGGCGGAAACGGGGCTCCTCTGGATGTGGGCGGGACCCTCGTGTTTCCACTCGAGTGGAGAAGGGTATGTCGGGGAACTTCTTGAGTTGCACCCAGGGAGTGACAGACCATTTCGACGTTCCAGAGGTGAGGTGTGGTTAGGCCCGAGAAGCCTCTGCGGAAATAGGCCTCATCTCGCCTGCAGGGGAGAACCTCCTGGATATTCTCGAGTTGCGACAGGTCTTCTCGAGTTACGACGGGGACCTCAGGGACCCGCTCTGGTGGCCTCAGGAAGGGCCTGTCCCCATGCGAGTTGCTAGGGGCCATCTCGGGATTCCTCTCGCAACGATGCCGGGGCCTAAGACCTTGTGTGGAGTCGGGGCCGGAACCTGAGGATTCCTCTCCAGTGTTCACATGGATTTTGGGGTGCCTCTGAGTCTCCGCAGGGGATTCAGGCCTCGTCTCGAGTGGGGGCATGCACGTGCGCTTCCCTCCCGAGCTGCAGCAGTAGGGTCAGGCTTCCTGTCATGTGGACCAAGGGATCTGTGTCTTTCCCTCGAGGCTTTCCCTCGAGGCTTTCCCTCGAGGCTTTCCACGAGGCTTTCCCACAGGGCTGTGCCAAGTGCCACCTTGGTGTGAGTCGATCCTCGGCGTGAAAGACGAGCCGGTGAAGGGAAAAGAGGTTCCTCTGGAATGGACTGAGACATCTGGGGGACTCTTGGAATGGTGGCACGACCCTGGAGTTCCTCTCGCGTTTCCTGTTGAGAGGGCCTCCTCTTGACATGCAACGGGAACGCCGGGAATTCTTTCCCGACGAAGCAGGGAAAGGATCCCTCACCTCGAGCTACGAGGCGGAAACGGGGCTCCTCTGGATGTGGGCGTGACCCTCGTGTTTCCTCTCGAGTGGAGGCGGGTATGTCGGGGAACTTCTTGAGTTGCACCAAGGGTGGGAAGGACCCTTTCGACGTTCCAGAGGTGAGGTGTGATTAGCCCCGAGAAGCCTCAGCGGAAATGGGCCTCATCTCGCCTAGAGGGGAGAACCTCCTGGATTTTCTCGAGTTGCCGCAGGTCTTCTCGAGTTACGACGGGGACCTCAGGGACCCGCTCTGGTGGCCTCAGGAAAGGCCAGTCCCCATGCGAGTTGCTAGGGGCCATCTCGGGATTCCTCTCCCGTCCATGCCGGGGCCTAAGACCTTGTGTAGAGTCGGGGCCGGAACCTGAGGATTCCTCTCCAGTGTTGCCATGGATCTTGGGGTGCTTCTGAGTCCCCCCAGGGGAGTCAGGCCTCATCTCGAGTTGGGACATGCACGTGGGCTTTCATTCCAAGCTGCAGCAGTAGAGTCACGCTTCCTGTCACCTGGATCAAGGGATCTGTGGCTTTCCCTTGAGGCTTTCCCTCGAGGCTTTCCCACAGGGCTGTGCCACGTGCCACCTTGGTGTGAGTCGCTCCTCGGCGTGAAAGACGAGCCGGTGAAGGGAAAAGAGGTTCCTCTGGAATGGACTGAGACATCTGGGGGACTCTTGGAATGGTGGCACGACCCTGGAGTTCCTCTCGCCGTTCCTGTTGAGAGGGCCTCCTCTTGAGATGCGACGGGAACGCCGGGAACTCTGTCCCGTCGAAGCAGGGAAAGGAACCCTCATCTCGAGCTACGAGGCGGAAACGGGGCTCCTCTGGATGTGGGCGGGACCCTCGTGTTTCCTCTCGAGTGGAGACGGGTATGTCGGGGAACTTCTTCAGTTGCACCAAGGGTGTGAAGGACCCTTTCGAAGTTCCAGAGGTGAGGTTTCATCAGCCTCGAGACGCCTCAGCGGAAATGGGCCTCATCTCGCCTGGAGGGGAGAACCTCCAGGATTTTGTCGAGTTGCGCCTGGTCTTCTCGAGTTACGACGGGGACCTCAGGGACCCGCTCTGGTGGCCTCAGGAAAGGCCAGTCCCCATGCGAGTTGCTATGGGCCATCTCGGGATTCCTCCCCCGTCCATGCGGGGGCCTAAGTCCTTGTGTAGTCGGGGCCGGAACCTGAGGATTCCTTTCCAGTGTTGCCATGGATCTTGGGGTGCTTCTGAGTCTCACCAGGGGAGTCAGGCATCGTCTCGAGTGGGGGCATGCACGTGCGCTTTCCTCCCGAGCTGCAGCAGTAGTGTCACGCTTCCTGTCACGTGGATCAAGGGATCTGTGGCTTTCCCTCGAGGCTTTCCCACGAGGCTTTCCCACAGGGCTGTGCCAAGTGCCACGTTGGTGTGAGTCCCTCCTCGGCGTGAAAGACGAGCCGGTGAAGGGAAAAGAGTTTCCTCTGGAATGGACTGAGACATCTTGGGGACTCTTGGAACGGTGGCATGACCCTGAAGTTCCTCTCGCCGTTCCTGTTGAGAGGGCCTCCTCTTGAGATGCGACGGGATGGCCGGGAACTCTTTCCCGAAGAAGCAGGGAAACGATACCTATCTCGAGCTACGAGGCGGAAACGGGGCTCCTCTGGATATGGGCGGGACCCTCGTGTTTCCTCTCGAGTGGAGACGGGTATGTCGGGGAACTTCTTGATTTGCACCAAGGGTGTGAAGGACCCTTTCGAAGTTCCATAGGTGAGGTGTGATCTGCCTCGAGACGCCTCAGAGGAAATAGGCCTTATCTCGCCTGGAGGGGAGAACCTCCTGGATTTTCTCGAGTTGCGGCAGGTCTTCTCGACTTTCAACGGGGACCTCAGAGACCCGCTCTGGTGGCCTCAGGAAAGGCCAGTCCCCATGCGAGTTGCTAGGGGCCATCTCGGGATTCCTGTCCCGTCGATGCTGGGGCCTAAAACCTTGTGTGGAGTAGGGGCCGGAACCTGAGGATCCCTCTCCAGTGTTGCCATGGATCTTGGAGTGGCTCTGAGTCTCCCCAGGGTAGTCAGGCCTCGTCTCAAGTGGGGGCATGCACGTGCGCTTTCCTCCCGAGCTGCAGCAGTAGTGCACGCTTCCTGTCACGTGGATCAAGGGATCTGTGGCTTTCCCTCGAGGCTTACCCTCGAGGCTTTCCAACGAGGCTTTGCCACAGGTCTGTGCCACGTGCCACCTTGGTGTGAGTCGATCCTCGGCGTGAAATGCCAGCGGGTGAAGGGATACGAGATTCCTCTGTAATGGACTGAGACATCTGGGGGACTCTTGGAATGGTGGCAAGAACCTGAAGTTCCTCTCGCCGTTCCTGTTGAGAGGGCCTCCTCTTGAGATGCGACGGGATCGCCGGGAACTCTTTCCCGAAGAAGCAGGGAAAGGATCCCTCATCTTGAGCTACGAGGCCGAAACGGGGCTCCTCTGATGTGGGCGGGACCCTCGTGTTTCCTCTCGAGTGGAGACGGGTATGTCGGGGAACTTCTTGATTTGCACCAAGGGTGTGAAGGACCCTTTCGAAATTCCAGAGGTGAGGTGTGATCAGCCTTGAGACGCCTCAGCGGAAATGGGCCTCATCTCGCCTGGAGGGGAGAACCTCCTGGATTTTCTCGAGTTGCGGCAGGTCTTCTCGACTTACGATGGGGACCTCAGGGACCCGCTCTGGTGGCCTCAGGAAAGGCCAGTCCCCATGCGAGTTGCTAAGCGCTCTCTCGGGATTCCTCTCCCGTCCATGCCGGGGCCTAAGACCTTGTGTAGAGTCGGGGCCGGAACCTGAGGATTCCTCTCCAGTGTTGCCATGGATCTTGGGGTGCTTCTGAGTCCCCCCAGGGGAGTCAGGCCTCATCTCGAGTTGGTACATGCACGTGGGCTTTCATTCCAAGCTGCAGCAGTAGTGTCACGCTTCCTGTCACCTGGATCAAGGGATCTGTGGCTTTCCCTTGAGGCTTTCCCTCGAGGCTTTCCCACAGGGCTGTGCCACGTGCCACCTTGGTGTGAGTCGATCCTTGGCGTGAAAGACGAGCCGGTGAAGGGAAAAGAGGTTCCTCTGGAATGGACTGAGACATCTGGCGGACTCTTGGAATGGTGGCACGACCCTGGAGTTCCTCTCGCCGTTCCTGTTGAGAGGGCCTCCTCTTGAGATGCGACGGGAACGCCGGGAACTCTGTCCCGTCGAAGCAGGGAAAGGAACCCTCATCTCGAGCTACGAGGCGGAAACGGGGCTCCTCTGGATGTGGGCGGGACCCTCGTGTTTCCTCTCGAGTGGAGACGGGTATGTCGGGGAACTTCTTGATTTGCACCAAGAGTGTGAAGGACCCTTTCGAAGTTCCAGAGGTGAGGTGTGATCTGCCTCGAGACGCCTCAGAGGAAATAGGCCTCATCTCGCCTGGAGGGGAGAACCTCCTGGATTTTCTCGAGTTGCGGCAGGTCTTCTCGACTTTCAACGGGGACCTCAGAGACCCGCTCTGGTGGCCTCAGGAAAGGCCAGTCCCCATGCGAGTTGCTAGGGGCCATCTCGGGATTCCTGTCCCGTCGATGCTGGGGCCTAAAACCTTGTGTGGAGTAGGGGCCGGAACCTGAGGATCCCTCTCCAGTGTTGCCATGGATCTTGGAGTGGCTCTGAGTCTCCCCAGGGGAGTCAGGCCTCGTCTCAAGTGGGGGCATGCACGTGCGCTTTCCTCCCGAGCTGCAGCAGTAGTGCACGCTTCCTGTCACGTGGATCAAGGGATCTGTGGCTTTCCCTCGAGGCTTACCCTCGAGGCTTTCCAACGAGGCTTTGCCACAGGTCCGTGCCACGTGCCACCTTGGTGTGAGTCGATCCTCGGCATTAAAGACGTGCCGGTGAAGGGAAAAGAGGTTCCTCTGGAATGGACTGAGACATCTGGGGGACTCTTGGAATGGTGGCACGACCCTATAGTTCCTCTCGCCGTTCCTGTTGAGAGGGCCTCCTCTTGAGATGCGATGGAACGCCGGGAACTGTTTCCCGACGAAGCAGGGAAAGGATCCCTCATCTCGAGCTACGAGGTGGAAACGGGGCGCCTCTGGATGTGGGCGCGACCCTCGTGTTTCCTCTCGAGTGGAGACGGGTATGTCGGGGAACTTCTTGATTTGCACCAAGGGTGTGAAGGACCCTTTCGAAGTTCCAGAGGGGAGGTGTGATCAGCCTCGAGACGCCTCAGCGGAAAGGGGCCTCATCTCGCCTGGAGGGGAGAACCTCCTGGATTTTCTCGAGTTGCGGCAGGTCTTCTCGAGTTACGACGGGGACCTCAGGGACCCGCTCTGGTGGCCACAGGAAAGGCCAGTCCCCATGCGAGTTGCTAGGGGCCATCTTGGGATTCCTCTCCCATCGATGCCGGGGCCTAAACCTCGTGTGGTCGTGGCCGGAACCTGAGGATTCCTCTCCAGTGTTGACGTGTATCTTTGGTACTTCTGAGTCTCCCCAGGGGAGTGAGGCCTCGTCTCGAGTGGGGGCATGCACGTGCGCTTTCCTCCCGAGCTGCAGCAGTAGTGTCACGCTTCCTGTCCCGTGGATCAAGGGATCTGTGGCTTTCCCTCGAGGCTTTCCCTCGAGGCTTTCCCACAAGGCTTTCCCACATGGCTGTGCCACGTACCACCTTGGTGTGAGTCGATCCTCGGCGTGAAAGACGAGCCGGTGAAGGGAAAAGAGGTTCCTCTGGAATGGACTGAGACATCTGGGGGACTCTTGGAATGGTGGCACGACCCTGGAGTTCCTCTCGCCGTTCCTGTTGAGAGGGCCTCCTCTTGAAATGCGTCGGGAACCCCGGGAACTCTTTCCCGAAGAAGCAGGGAAAGGATCCCTCATCTCGAGCTACGAGGCGGAAACGGGGCACTTCTGGATGAGGGTGGGACACTCGTGATTCCTCTCGAGTGGAGACGGGAATGTCGGGGAACTTCTTGATTTGCACCAAGGGTGTGAAGGACCCTTTCGAAGTTCCAGAGGTGAGGTTTGATCAGCCTCGAGACGCCTCAGCGGAAATAGGCCTCATCTCACCTGGAGGGGAGAACCTCCTGGATTTTCTCGAGTTGCGGCAGGTGCTCTCGAGTTACTTCGGGGACCTCAGGGACCTTCTCTGGTGGCCTCAGTAATGGCCAGTCCATATGCGTGTTGCTTGGAGGCCTCACTGGATTCCTCTCCAGTGGATGCCGGGGCCTAAGACCTTGTGTGGAGTCGGGGCCGGAACCTGAGGATTCCTCTCCAGTGCTGACATGGATCTTGGGGTACTTCTGGAGGCTCACCAGGTGATTCCGTTCTCGTTCTGAAGGGGGGCATGTACGTGCACTTTCCTCCCGGGCTGTAGCAGCCGTGTCAGGCTTCCCATCACGTGGATCAAGGGATCTGTGGCTCTTCCTCAAGGTTTTCCCACGTGGCTTTCGCACAGGTCTGTCACACGTGACACCGTGTGTGAATCGATACTCGGCGTGAATTTCGAGGCAGTGCAGGGAAATCAGGTCCCTCGGAGTGGGCTGAGACATTTGGGGGACTTTTGCACTGTGGCACGAACCCTATAGTTCCTCTCGACTTTCTCATTGAGACCTCCTACTCTTGAGATGCGATGGGAACGCCAGGAATCCTTTCCCGATGAAGCACAGAAAGGATCTCTCATCTCGATTACGAGGTGGAAACAAGGCTCCTCTTGATGTTTCCTGAACCCTCTTTCTTCCTCTCAAGTGGAGACAGGATTGTTCTGAACTTCCTGAGTTGCAGCAAAAATGTGAAGGACCATTTGGAAGTTCTAGAGGGATGGTGCATTTTGCCAGGATATGCCTCAGCGTTAAAGGGCCTCATCTCTCCTGGACGCCTCCAGCATGTTTATCTCAGGGGCTGCTTCCACTGAGCTGCGGCTTTGGGACGGAGCCCAGACACGAGGGCCAGGCCAAAACCACCTGTACACGTCTCTGATGGGAGGAGAGTGCTCGGGAACCCACGTTTGTCAGGCACCTGCTAGGCTCCTACGGAGTCAGCCTCCGGGTGTTGGGGGCTGCAGACTCCATCCACAACCCCAGGGAGCCTGGTGCTCTCCGTGCGGCGGTGAGTCTGGGCGGCCAAACAAAGGCTGTAGAAGCCCTGCAGTTTCACTTCCCATCCATCTGACAGACCTCTAACTGCTGTAGCCCTCGGCAGGTTGGAACACACTGGCCCCTAACCCATCCACAAGGACGCCTGGGGAATAGGTTCAAAGGCAAAGAAGGAGTGTAGCTGAGGCCAGGAAGGCACAAGCGGCATCTCCCAAACTCGCCCAGCCTGCTCCTTCCTGGGCAGGAAGCCTAGCAGCGAGGAAAGTCTGGGAAAGGCTCGCCCAGGACAGAACTGCCTCGCGCCCTGGGCTGTGCCAGATCGGGACTCTGAGCCGAGCTGGAGCTCTGCCATACTGGAGGCGCACTCGGCTCCGCCCAAGCAGGGCTTCCAGCCGCACGCGGCTGGGCTGGCTCACCTTCCCCCGAGGAGGCTCCATCCCCGCATGCTGTCCACTCGGCTTCGAGGCTGGGGCGCCCAGCTCCTCCTGCATGTCTTAGCTCAGGGGCTGCTTCCCCTGAGCGGCAGCTGTGGGTGGGAGCCCAGACACGCAGGTGAAGGCCCCAACCACCTGCACAGGTCTCTGCTGGGGAAGAGAGCGCTAGGGAACCTAAGACTGTCAGGCACCTGCCGGGCGCCCGCTGAGTCAGCCTCCATGTGTGCTGGGCTGCAAACCCCAGCCAGGGGCCCTGGGAGCCTGGTGCTCTCCGTGCGATGCTGAGTCTGGGCAGCCAAGCAACCACTGGAGGAGCCCTGCAGTTGCCCTTCCCTTCCCTCTGACCGAGCTCTCACTGCTGGAGCCCTTGGCAGTGCGCATCGCACCGGCCCCTAAGCCCTCCCCAAGGATGCCTTGGGCCTAAGTGCAAAGGCAAGGCAGGGCCGGAGCTGAGGCCAGGAAGCCATCAGTGTCGTCTCCCAGCCTCGCGCAGCCTACTGCTTCCTGGTCAGGAAGCCTAGCAGCCAGGCAAGTCTGGGCAAGGCTCGCCCAGGGCAGAGCAGCTTGGCGCCAGGAACTCTGACAGAACGGGCCTCTGAGCAGAGCTGGAGCTCTGCCGTGATGGAGGCGCAATCGGTTCCGTCCAACCAGGGCTTGCAGCCGCACGTGGCTGGGCTGCCTCGTCTTCCCCCAAGGAGGCACTCTTTCCCCCATGCTGGGCACTCAAGTTTCAGGTGGGGGCGCCCCGCCCTTCCGACAGGTCTTGGCTCAGGGGCTGCTTCCCCTGAACTGGGTCTGTGGGCGAAGCCCAGACACGCAGGGGCAGGCCCCAACCACCTGCACACGTCTCTGCTGGGGAGGAGAGCCCGAGGGAAACTACGTCTGTCAGGAAGCTTCCAGGTAACCATGGAGTCAGCCTCCGGGTGTGTGGGGCTGCAGACCACAGCCAGGGGACCTGTGAGCCTTGTGCTCTCCAGTGGGGCTAAATCTGGGCGGCCAAGCATTCACTGGAGAAGCCCTGCAGTTGCCCTTCCCTTCCCTCTGACAGAGCCCTCAGTGCTGGAGCGCTTGGCTTTGTGGCACTCACTAGCGCCTAACCGGGACTCCAAACCACGAACTCGACCCTGACTTCAAAACCGTATATCCCGAACCCAGAAACCGAATCCGGAGCTCCAGTCCGCAAACTGTGAACCTGAACCCTAACCCAACTCCGAGCCTGAACACCATCCCCTATATTTCAATCTCAGACTCCAATTTCTTAACCGAAAGCGCAAACCGGGAACCTCTAACCCCAAGCCGAACCCCATACCCCAAACCCCAAACCCATAATCAGAACCAGAAACCCCAAACCGCTAACCCGAACACCGAACCGTGTACCCCAACCCATATACCGAATCCAAATCTTGAACCCCAAGGACCGAACTCCCAACCTGAAGCAGGATCCCCTAACCCAAACCCCTACCTGAACCCCTAATCCAAACCCGAAATCCAAGCACCAAACCCCTAACCCATAACCTGAACTGCAAACCCCTACCCTAAAACACCAACCCCAATCACTAACCCCTAACCTGAACAGCGAACCCCTTAACTGAACCCCAATCCATGAATCCCGAACCTCGAGCCCCAAACCCCAAACCCCAAACCCCAATGCCAAACCCAAATCGCAAACCCCTAAACTGAATCGAAACCCCAGAACCTAAACCCCAGACCCCAAACTCCTAACCCATACCCCAAAGTCCAAACTGCAAAACCCTAACCGGAACCCTAAACCCCAAACAATGAACCACGTACCCCAAACCCCGAACCACATACCCCAAACATGGAACCCAAACCCCAAACCCCATACCCTGAATCCGAACCCCTATCCCAACTGCAAACCCCAAACCCTGAACCGGGAACCCCAAACCCCTAACCCGAACTCAAAACCCCTAACCCAATCCCCAAACTCCGAACCACAAACCCCTAACCCGAACCGTGAACCCCTAACCCTAACCCGAACCCGAACCCCTAACCCGAGCCCCAAACCCCAAACTCAAACCCCGACCCCCATACCCCAAACCGCAAACCCCGAACCACGTAGCCCAAACCCCGAATCCATAACTTGAACCCCGAACCCCAAATCCGGAACCCAAACCCCGAACCCCAAACCGCTAACCCAAACCCCAAACCCAAACCCAAACCGCACACCCCTAATCCCTTACCGGAACTGCAAACCCCTAAACCGAACCCTAAACCCTGAACCCAAACCCCTAACCTGTACCACACACCCCACACCTCGAACCCTAACCCCAAACCCCTAACCCGAATCACAAACCCCTAACCCGAACCCCAAAGCCCAACCGCGAACACCAAAGCCGAACCCTAAAATCCGAAACCCAAACCCCAAAACCCAAACCCCCAAACCCAAACTCCAAACCCCTAACCCGAACCCCAAACCCCAAACCCCTAAACAGAACCCCAAACCGCACACCCCAAACCCCTAAGCCAAACCCCGAACCTCCCACCCCTAACTCCTAAGCCGAACAGCGAAACTCTAAACTGCACCTCACAACCCCAACCCCAAACCAAGAACCCAAACCCCCCAACCCCAAACCCCAAATCTCTAATCTCGACCACCGAACCACAAACCTCACATACTGAACCCCTAATCAGAACCCCAAACCCCAATCCCCGAAACCCAAACCCCAATCCCAAACCCCTAATCCCTAACCCTAACCGCGAACCCATAAACTGAACCCAAAACCCCCAACCCCCAACCCTGAACCCAAACCCCAAACCCATAACAGGAACCCCAAACCGCGAATCCCTGACCCAAATCCCAAACTCCAAACCCCAAACCCCTAACCCCTAACCAATACCGCGAACCCCTAATCTGAACCGAGAACCCCTAACCCGAACCCCAAACCCCAAACCCTAACCGAGAGCCCCTAACACAAACCCCAAACCCCAAACCCAAACCGCGAAGCCCAAACCCCAAACCCCTAACCCGAATCCCAAACACAAAACCCTTAACCCAAATCCGAAACCCCCAACCCAAACCGCGAACCCCAAACCCCAAACCCTTAACCCGATCCTCAAATCCCAAACCCGAACCGCGAACCCCTAACCCGAACCCCAAATCCCAAACCCCTAAGCTGAACCTTGAACCCCTAATCGGAACCCCAAACCCCAAACTAGAACCACGAACCCCTAACCCCAAACCCTGAACTCCAAACCCCAAACACGAACCGCGTACCCCAAACCCGAACCCTGAACCCTAACCCAAACCCGAATCCAAACCCTAAGAAGAGAGGGGATTCCCTGAACCCGAACTCTGAACCTGAACCCTAACAAGTTGAGGGGATGCCAGAACCCTAACCCTACCCCTAACAATAAAACTCTAAAATAAACAGAAACTTTTCTGGCCTAAGCCGCGCCCCTTGCGGGCCCCCACCCGCTAAAAGCGAAAGAGACAATCCCGTACTTGAACTTCTGACCCACGGAGCCAGATTGCCCATTTACTTGGCTGTCCACCTAACCGCTATGCTACCCAGGCTCACTGGGTTGTGTGTTGCTCCCAGGCACTCTTCAAGCCTCGGCCCGCCAGGGCAGGCTAATAAAGAACTATGGGCCCTATTAGCGCTCACTTTAAGCTGTAACCCTAACCCTAATGCCAACCCTAACCTGAACTCTAAGAAGAGGGGGGTTCCCCGAATTCTAACCCTAACCCCGAACCAGAACAAGTTGGGGGGTTGCCCGAACCCTAACCCTAAGCTTAACAATAAACCTCTAAAATAAAAATAAACTTTTCTGGTCGAAGCCCCGCCTCTTGCGGTCCCCCGCCCCCTAAGAGCAAAAGAGTTAAACTGGGTACTTGAACTCCAGACTTACAGACCATAGTCTGCCTGCCTACCAGCCCGCCTAACCGCTTCACTACAGAGGCTGGCTGCTTCTAACACACCTCCCGGGCCCTCTTCAAGCCTCTGCCCACCAGGGTCTGGTTCTATAGAATATCATGGCTGTCCTAGGTCATCTTTGCTTTCTGTAGTCATCGTTTTATCCCAAAATCATAGACAGATCAGCTGAGAAAAAGCGTGGATTGTCTCGGTGGGGTGGATTTGCTTGTCCTTGTGTGTCACCTGGAGGCAGGCGCGGTCCCGCGGGCTGTCCTGGAAGGGGGCGTGGGGGTGGGGCGCACCGTGCGCGCGTCGGGGGCGGGGCGAACCTGGGCGGGTCTGGGGCGGGATGAACACGGCGGCGCGTCGGGGCCAGGGGTTCCGGGTTGTGCTCTCAGGGCTCGCCATTGCAGCTGGGAATGCTCGTTTCGTGGGCTCCTGGGTCCCCGTCGATCGGCATCCAGCGAGCAGAGCGGAGGGCTGTGGACCACAGGTAAGGGAACTCGGACTCGGCGGAGCAGGGAACCATGTATTCTGCCCTCTTTGTTTGCAGTCTCGGAGGCGACTAACACGGCGGTCGCAGAAAAGCCTCGCCTTTGGGGCCAAGGGTTTTACCGCTTTACCCCTTTGCATAAAGCTCAGACCCTCGCGGTTTTCCCAAGCAGCTTAGTGTATTGCTTCCTACAGGCCTGGAGAGGATACCAGGCAGGAAGGCCAGGCGTCTCCAGACAGGGAAAATAGACTGCAAGTGTCAGACGTTTTTTTCTCTCTCTGAAGAGGCAGGAGGAGACAAAAGAGTGTTGCATTTTTTTTCTCCATCTTGATACAAATTTAAAAGGAGGTTTCTGGGAAGATTCTGTGTTGCCATGACAACTCCTGGCTCCACCTGAATGTAACTTTTCTCAAACCTGGAACTAAGCAATGCCTTTTTCTTATGGAAATGTTTGTCTTAAGGTATGGAAATGTTAGTCTTCAGTTATGTTAATGTACTATTTACCCAAGGCTCTGTCTTCCTGTCAGTTCCCCCTAAAGGCTCAGAAACGACTTGACAAACCAGTCTGTTTACTCATACCTTGTTCTCTTAATCTATGTGAATGAAACTATATATTTGCTTGGAAATCTGCCTTTCTTCAAGATTCATGTCCATCATTTTATGGCCTGGGATGACTCATCTGCTGCCAATGTTATCTCAATGCATGCTGTGGGTGAGGGGCCTGGTGCCATTCTCGGAGACATTGTCTTTCTTTCATCAGCAGACTGCTAGTGGCTGTATAACATCTGGCTAAAGACTAGCAGGGGGTCCTCTTTCTTCCGCCTTCTAATGTCTACGTCAGCAGCTCTCTCGATCTCTTTTATACTTTAATAAAACTTTTTAACAGAAAACCTCTGAGCCATCAAGCTTCGTCACTTGCCCTGGATTGAATTCTCCTCTGGAGGCCAAGAATGCTGGCATCTTTTGTGGTTTAGCAACCACCTTTCAGCCTTTTGTAATTCATATTGAATCTTCATTTCAGATTGAAGATGCATTCCACGGTATTGCCAACTGAAGTCTTCTCATCGCTATGGAGTATCTGTCCATGTCTTTAGGGTATTTTTCAGCAATCATGTATCATTTCCAGTGTGCCAGTCTTGTCATCCTCATTCCGTCCATAGCAAAATCTTTTATTAATGTTGACATGATTGAAAGGGAATTGTTTGTTTAAATTCCTTTTCAGATTGTTATTTGCTGGTGTATACAGATAACACTGTGTCATCATTCATTTGTATCAGTTTGGACAGCTTGATAGTTGTCTTTAATTTCTTTAATTTCTCATAATTTAAGATGACCCTGGCTCATATATTTACAGTCTCACCCCTAGTCTCAGTCATTTCTTCAAAGAACTGTCCCTTTTTTTAACATTACATTATTTTTGACTATGCTGGGTCTTTACTGCTAGTTTGTCTAGTTGTAGTGAGCAGAGGCTACCCTCTAGTTGCTGTGCCATGGCTTCTCATTGCAGTGCTTTCTCTGTTTGCAGAACTTGGGCTCTGGAGCATGCAAACTTCAAGAGTTGTTCAAAGGCTTCGTTGTCCCTGGGCGTGTGGAATCTTCTACACAGGGATTGAACCCGTGTTCCCTGCATCGGTAGGCAGATTCTTTACCACCGGGCCATCGGAGATGTTTCCTGTTCCCTTTTATTAGAGAATGATATTTAAAACATACATGGAGGAGCTCAATATGCTCAGCTGACAATGCATGGATATATATATATACATGTATTCCAGCTCACCTTTGAACATATGCAGTTAAAGGTAATTTGTGATGATGTCTCCAACCCGATCCGCCAGGACATGGACATTGTAACGTTTCCTTTTGTTTATCTGTAACTTTGCATTCCAATGGTAAGATACCTGGCTTCCACCGCTTGTCATACACAGAATTCAGTGCTTGTCCCACGTGGTTACTGAGAAAAAACTGTCAGATTGTCTTTCAAAGGGGGCTCTGCGTGCATTGCACCAGTATCTTGAGGATGTTTTTGTATGCTAGTTTACTATCAGTATACCCTCAGTGGCCAGGTGTCTATTTCAGTCGCTACCAGTTATGAATGGGCTTGTTTGCTCTAGTGTTCTTGGATAATGCGAGTACAGTTTCTTTGTCAGATATGCATTTTTTTTAGGAAAACAGTTTTATTTATTGTTGGCTGTGTTGCATCTTTGTGTGTGGGCTTTTCTCTGGTTTTGGTGAGCATGGGCCATAACTAGTGGTTTTCAGGCTTCTCACTGCAGTGTCTCTTCTTGTTGAGGGGCACAGGCTCACGGGCTTCAGTGGCTGCAGCATGTGAACTCGGCATCGTGGCTTCCAGGATCTAGAGCACAGGCTGGGCAATTGTGGCACACGGGCTCCATAGGATGTGGGATCTTCCCATCCTAGGGATCGCACATGCATCTCCAGCACTGGCAGGTGGATTCTTTACTATGGAACCACCAGGGCATGTTTTAGATTCTAGTTTTCCACACATGTATCTAGTGAAAGAGGCCAGGATCAAGAGGCATGGCAGCTGGGAATCCTCAGCCACAGCTCTGGTGTGCTATCCAAAGCTCTGGGGCCTTTGGTGAGCAGCTCAGCTTCCCTGGGACTGTTTCCTCCCCTCAGAAATGCCCTGCTTTTGGACTGCAGCCCACCAAGCTCCTCTGTCCCTGGGATTTCTGAGACCAGAGTACTGCAGGTGGTGCCATTTCTTTCTCTGCTGCTGCTGCTGCGTCGCTTCAGTCGTGCCTGACTCTGCATGACCCCATAGACAGCAGCCTCCCAGGCTCCTCTGTCCCTGGGATTCTCCAGGCAAGAACACTGGAGTGGGTTGCCATGTGCTTCTCCAGTGCAGGAAAGTGAAAAGTGAAAGGGAAGTCACTCAGTGAAGTCGTGCCCGACTCTTAGTGACCCCGGGGTTGCAGCCTACCAGGCTCCTCTGTCCATGGGATTCTCCAGGCAATGGTACCGGAGCGGCTGCCATTGCCATTTCCTTCTCTACAAGATAGCGTTTTGAAGATATTTTCTCCTGGATATTGCTTTTGATGAAGGAAGGGGGATCCCTTCCAGGGCTTGAGAGTGAGTTCTTGTCTGACACTGGGCAATGAGTTGTCTGAGGAGAGGAGTGCTGTCCAAGCGAGAGGCTTTATTGGGAAGGGCTGCCGGGGTGGAGGGCAGGAGGGTGAGGGAAACGGAGAGAACCACTCTGTCACGTGGCTCACAGTCTCAGGTTTTATGGTCATTGGGTTCATTTCTGGTTTGTCTCTTGCCAGGCATTCTGAACTGGGATCCTTCTTGGGGGCACACACATCACTCAGCCGAGATGGATTCCAGCGAAGTGGATCCTGGGAGGTTGGTAGGACCTCTGAACTGGAGCCTCCCATCACCTGACCTCTCCAGAATTCTGGTTGGTGGTAGCTTGTTCGTTCCTTGTTCCTTCCCAGGACCTCCTGTTGTAAGATGACTCCTGCAAGTGTTTTCTTTTCTCTGTCGCCTGGCCAGGGTGGGTGGTCCGTGGTTCATTTAACCGTTTGTTTTGGTTCTCTCGAGTAAGGTCCTCCACAGGGTAAATGTATGAAATGATAAAAGGCAATGTTTTAAATAATTGATATTCATAATTTGGTAAGCTGGCTTTTTTTGTGTGTGTTAGACCTGATCACCAGACCAAAGGTCATGTAGAACTTTTGTAGTTTTCTAAAATTTCCATAGTATTTTAAATGGAGTTACCTTGTTGCAAAGTTTGTGTTTATGTTCATATTTTTTTAAACAGTTATTTCTTTTTAGTTGATTGATCATTGCTTTACAATATTGGTTTGATTTGTCATACATCCACATTAGGTGTACCTATGTCCTCTTGCTCTGGAATCTCCCTCCCACTTCACACCCATTCCCACCTCTCTAGGTTACTACAGAGCCCCAGTTTGAGTTCCCTGAATCATACAGCAAATTCCCATTGGTTGTCTATTTACAAATGTTGGTGTACCTGCATCCATGCTGCTCTCTCCATTCATCTCACCCTCTCCTTCTTGTTCCCCACCCTCGTCTGTAAGTCTGTTCTCCATGTCTGGATCTCCATTGCTGCTCTGGGAACAGCCTCATCAGTACCATCCTTCTAGATTCCATGTTTTTCTCTCTTTGACTGACTCCCTCCCCTTTATTAGAACAGACTCAAATGTGTTCCTTTTTATGGCTGCATTCCATACAGGCTCTGATTGTTCCTTAGCCATGTTTTGCGGAGGGTCACGGAGCTATTCTGCTCCATTTCAGTTTGGGCTTCCAGTCTGAGTGCTCGCAGCAGAGCTGCTTCTGGGTGAGCCCTCTGAGGTCTGTGAGCGCAGGGCTGCCCGCTCTGCTCTTGTGGCCCGCAGGGGGCGCCAAACCCCGCTCTGAGCCGCGGGCGCAGGACGCTTTGCCTTTAGACTCTGCTCCGTGAGCAGCTGGCGGGAGCTTTGTCTCGTCAGGACCATCAGGGCTCAGGCTTCTGGAGAACAGGGCTGCATCCAGGCTGAGAGGAGCAGGGTTGCCTCAGTGCCCACCAGCAGGGAGGCACTGCCAAAGCGAAAAATGAGGACCGAGTAGACGTTTCCTGTGTCCAGCTGAGGGCTGAGTGGAGGTCCATCTCAGAGGACTCAGGGGGAAAGAGCTCCGTGTGCAAAACGGTGGGTTTTTAGTTAGATTTGCGTTAGATGATGTAGAGGATGAACACTGATGTTCTTCCGTGTAGGTGGCCGTTTCCCTGTCACTGTTTCTTGAGAAGACTGTCCTTTCCTCTTCGCTCGTTCCTGGTTTGATTTTCAGGAATTGACCATGTACATGTGGGTTCGTTTCTGGGCTCTCTATTCTCTCCTGGAGGCCATGTGTCTGTGTTCCTGCCAGTTCCTCACTGTGGTGATCACTCCAGCTCCGTGATGTCGTTTGAAGAGGGATAGGAAGATGCCTCCGGCTGTGTTCCTCTTTCTCAGAGTCTTTTTGGCCGTTTAAGGTCCTGTTCAACATTAGCAGTCTAATATTAGGAATATTTCTATTTCTGTGAAAAATGCCATTGAATATTATTTTGTGATTGCAGTCAGTGTATTTGTTGATGACTTTGGTTGGAATGGACCTTTTAATTCCTCATTGTTCCAGTGCATGCGCGTGGAATAATTTTCTGTGTATTTGTATTTTCTTTGGTTTCTATATCAGGGCTTTCTAGTTTTCTGACTACTGGTCTTTTATGTTCTTGATTAAGTTTGTTGCTAGATGTTTTATTTAAGTGGGATTGTCTTAATTTTTTTTTTCTGATTGTTATTAGTGTATAGAAATGCAAGTGATTTTTGGACTGTAAATGGTAGTATTTTATAGGATTGTAAATTGATCCAAAATGATTCAGCTTTACTGAATGTAGTCTAACAACTTTTTGTGAAGTTATGTGGAACATTTTATCTGTCAAATCTGTTTCTCCTGCAGTAGGTCATCCAGAGGACCCAAGACATGGTGGTTACTAATAGACTTCCCACAGTACTTCTTCATTCCATGTGGACTCCTTCAAGGGCAGTGAGCATCGCAGCTTCCCTTGAACTTCGTCTGGGTAAGTCTTGGCCTGTGTAAGAAAGTTTCCTGCCTGTCTACTCTAAATGTCTTTTGTGGTATTGACATGGTTGTTTTGAAACCTAGTATACTTTCCAGTCATTTAAAATGTACAGAAAATGCCCAGCAATGGGAACAAGTGCTAGCATTTGCCACATCATCTAAAATACTCTCTGTGTTTTATCCAAAATGGGTACCTTCTGCAGAACCAGCACATAATCTCCAAAATCAGGAAATCGTATTGAATCTACATTATAATGTAATCCACAGCCCCACTTCCGCTTTTAGCAATTGTTCAAGTGTATGAGTATATCTTTTTTTTTCCATCTTCATCCTTTTTTCTTTATTTAGAGTGTTACTGAGATTTTCAGTTATTTGGACAGACTTGATGGATTGAAAGCAGACATGGTGAATAAGGGTTCTGGGTGGCCTTTCCTATATGGATTTTTTTTTCACTGAAGATGGTTTTACTATTTCTTCATGTTGTAACATGTATGAATCCTGCATTCTTTCTCCCCCCATAGTAATTAAAAATAAATAATATGCCATTTACCATTTAGACATTTGTAAGCATACAGTGTTGTAGCAGACAACCTTTTCTTGTTTTGCAAACCAGTGTAATAATGTGCACCTTGTGCATGCTTTGGAGAAACTCAGGAAACTGAGTCAGTGACTGAAATGGCCCAAGATATCACCTTAGATTCCATCTTCATCTAAAAACAAAACAGGCACTTCCTGGTGGTCCAGTGGCTGAGACTGGACTCTCAGGAGGCCCAGGTTCATTGCCTGATCCAAGAAGTAGATCTCCCATGCCACAACGGAGAATTTGCATGCTGTAGCTAAATATCTGGCTTGCCTCAATGAAGGTTGACCTGGCACAGCCAAATTAAAAAAGAAACAAATATTTAAAAAATACAACCAAAGGAAAGGAAGGGTATGGTTGTTGTGCAGATTTATGGCTTAGCTTTCCCTATGGGTAGAAAAGAAAAAAGAGTTTCAAAAGACTGTGTCTCATCCTTCTATCTGGCATATAGAGAGGATTCCTTTGAAATGAGATTTCTCTGGTAAATGTGACTCACAGAAGAGCTGTCTTGAACTTGGGTTTCAGAGATGATCATGTGTCCTCTAAAAAAATAAAAGTTAATTGGGTCCAACTAACTCTCATGCTGAGGTGGTATATTTTGTGGTAGCATTTGCTCCCCTTCACTTTGGATGTATCCCCATTTGTTTACACTGTCGTCTACTGAAGACATCCTGATATTTGAAAGTGTTTAGTTATTACAAGTAGAGCTGTTGTATATAATCATGCGATCCTTTTTGTCTGGACGTTTTCAAAGCTGTTTAGTAAGCGCTAGACATGCAGTATTCAGGTCACAGGTGAGCCTTGTTTAGCTGTGGGAAAATCCAGCTATGTTTCTCTGTGGCATGTGGGATCTTCTGGGGTAAGGGATCGAACGAGAGTGTCTTGCAGCCACCGGAGAAGCTGTGCCCTACCCCCTTTCTTTGGAGTTGACTGGATCTAATAGGTGTGCAGTGCTACCTCACTGTTATTTTCATTTGTCATTTCCTAATGATAGGTGATTTTGAGTCTTTTTGACAGGCTTATTTACTATCTTTGTATTTTTGTAGGCCAGGTGTTTAGGTGTATACATTTTTTATGAGATTGTTCTAGATTTTTTGGTATATTTGGAGTACAATCCTTTATCAGATATGTATTTTATAAATATATTTTCCTGTGGCTTGTGTTTAAGTTTTGTGAATAAGGTTTTTCACAGTTTAAATTTCTAATTGTTTAAAGTTGATGTTATATATGTTTTATATCCTTTTTTGGATAGACTTTAGTGTGTCGTTGTTGTTGTTGTTAAATTTTATAAGCAGATGTGAGGTAATGTAGATACGGTTTTAAGCTAAGCTGAGGTACCATAGATACAGTTTTGCCTTTTGTCTGTTGAGAAGTTTGAGTGAGCTTGGTGTACACTGTAACGTTATGTCAACATTGATTTGACTGGATATAGCTTCCAATTATTTGTCTAATTGGTTTTGGAGATATCACGGGAAGTCAGTTTTTCCAAGGGAAACTGAGGTCCATGAAACATGAACTCTCTTCGATCGGTCGGAATCACTTTCTGCTATTTCTGACAGATTTGACTTGTTTGGATATCTCATACGAGGGGAATCACAGAACGTTTGTCTTTTTCTTGGTCTGGTTTCTTTCACTTAATCTAATGACCATAAGGTTTGTCCACATTGTCGCATTGTCAGAATTACTGACTTTGAAGGGCCGAATCAGATTCCATTGTGTGTATACCACAGTTTGTTTATGGAATTGGCTGCCATGGACACTTAGATTACTTCTCTTTGTTTGCCAGTGTGAATCATGCTGGTGTGAGTATGACTGAAGAAGTATCCATTTTTTCAGCCCCCTTTCCCAATCTTTTTGGGTACATAGCATGAATTGGATTCGAACTATGTGTTTATTCCACGTGTTCATTTTGGAGTCATTTCTGTAATGTCTTGCAGAGTGGCAGCACCATTTCATGGACTTTTTTGTATGGTGGAATACCGTTCAAGCTTCCGAATATACCTTGTGTTGCATATTCAGTCTCCCACCAACGGACACTTGAATGAGCTCTACCTTTGAGCTATTGTGAATGTCACTGTGAATATTTGTGTACCAGTTTTTGTTTGAATTATTAACAAATACATTACTATATATAAAAGAAGCCACAAGGACCTACGGTACAGTTTAGGAAACTATTAAATATCTTATGATAATGTATAATGGAAGAGAATCTCAAAAGGAATATAGGAAAAGCACATAGTAAGCATGATATTTATTGTGCCAACACTATGAGTTATCAGAGCACTACTCAACGTGTATTTATACATGTCACTAAAATATTCACATCTGTAAGGATATTATAAAAAATTATATAAAAAATCAAGAATTCAAACAGAGAATAAATAAACTTCCTGCCATTGCTCCTCATCATGTATACGCTAATACTACCTGTAACACTCATTGTATAAGTGCTGGACTAGCAATTGACATTCTTGTAAACCAAGAGATTGTGAAGGTGTAAGGAAATATAACTTATTGAATTCCTTAATGAAGGATTATAGAACTCTATGTCCATGAAGCGAATGAAATTCCGTTTTATTGAGCCACATTCTGACTAGAGTGATGAGCTTCCACCCCACCCAACATTAGTTCACAATGAAATCCTGCAGTCCTCTGGCCTCAATGTCTGCTTCCTGCTACCGAGAAAGAAAAGATGAGGAAGTCCTGACCAAACCGATGCTATTTTTCTTTTTCTGATTTGTATTTTATCACAGGGCTTGGCAAAAAGAGGGCCCAACCTGTTTTTAGAGTTCCATCCCGAGGGTTCCTCCGGCATGTTCCCTGTGTTGACAAACTGCTGATTATTTTCAACAAAGGACAGTGATCTGCACTTCACTATCTGTTGCTTGAGCTGGAATAGCAGGCATCCCTTGAAGTGCAGTCCTTCATGCTGAAGTAGGCATCCCTGAAGCAATAGTATAAGAGGAACACATTTATCATGTAGACATCACATCCCATGCTTTTGTAATAATTTTTCAGTTATACCCATCATCATCGGAGGAACTGACTTATCCCAGTAATAACAAGAGTGCCCAGTATAACAGTTCCTTGACTTATGAGTACTTCCTATGAGTACCCTTATGAGTACTTCTTCCAATGTTGTTTCTCCTACTTTGGTCATGAACAGTAGAAGCTGATGGCAGTGGTCCTTGAAATGTATGTCGATTCCCAGGTGGCGCAGTTGATAAATAAATAATCTGCCTACCAGTGCAGGAGGTGGAAGTGATGTGGGTTTGATCCCTGGTTCAGGAAGATAACAATTCATACACATGTTTTATGTGAACAAGTTTGATACTCATGAGTTTCTTTCTTCTGTATACAGAAAAACAAATGCTGTTCAAGGACACTGACAGAACCCTGATTTCGAAAATCAGATCTGTATTGTGAGCAATGCTTAGATATCCATGAGTCGAAGCATAGCATTATGCCTATCATCCTTGTATTTCCCTCAGTGAAATATGTGGAGGAAAACTCTTCATTCATGGTCTAGATTCACGAAGAAGCTAAAGAGCATTCATCCTTTACGTTGACAACTGTGAATTTAAATCTGTGAATCCTATGTGACAACCACACATACCAACATGAGTTATTAGTATTATATCAATATTTTTAGTCCTATTGTATGTCAACTAAAAAAATCAATGTATAATTGTACATGAAGTCAAGACATAAAATCAGTGCAAATACAAAATGTTCCATCCTTTGAGAAAGGGAGAAAAACATCTCTGTGCTTAGCCTATTGCATTTTTATGTATTAGATCCTTAAGTAGTTTATTCACCACACCCTATGAATGATTCACAGATCTTCAGAGAAGAAAGGATCATTTCTCTTTAACAATGAGTAGTTCAACTCTTCTCAAAGCCAAGTCATAAGTGAGTCTAATTTTGTGTGAGACCATGAAAACTCAGTGTTTTCATTATGCTTGTGCTTATGATGGGAGGAGGTCTGAGAAGGCACTTCTGAAGGTTTATTCATACCAGTCGTTCTCATATGTATCGAGTCTTTGAAGGTCGAATCACCGAGGTGTTGCTTCTACACTTGGACTAGGCTGAGTAGCAACATTCCCTTTCTCCCTAAGTGCAGTAGACGTGTTCCCAACCTGTCTGTCTTCTGTCCTCTGGAGTATGTATTGCTTGAGCTCACCACAGCCTATTAGATGGAAATCGTCAGGATATTCTGGAAGCCCTTTTTATTTCAGTCTGTTCAGGAGGTTACCACTGCTGCAAACCTCTGGATTTTACCATGCACTTTTAACAACCTCAGATGAAGGATCCAAGTCAACAGTCGTGACAGCCACGGGCTTCCATGGCCTATCCATGATTGTTGGCTTTGCTTTCATAATCATCCTGTTTCTTATACCAACTAAACTGTCACTGTATTTTTTTATTACCATTCTATCTTTGATGGTTTTTAGATCTATTATGGATTTTCCTATATATCTTCACTTATCGGTGAGGGTCTTATGTTAGTAGTAGTTACGACAACTGACTTCCAGTCAGTTAGCTGTGGCAGAATAGAAAAAAGAATGACCCACTGTATATTATTAATATTATGTATCAATATATTATTCGTTTTATTGTTTGCAGTCATCCACTTCCAAGTTTCCGAAATAAACTGTCAGAAAAATCACATCCTTTTGAATGTCCGTTTGACTGAGTAGGAGCACGGAAATGTTATTCCATAAAATTGTTTACAGTTTCCATTCCGTTTCTCCTGTTTGATGTAGATATTGGCCTTTGGTTCTATCACTAGCTTTGCAAGTAAAAAAAAAATTAATTAGAGCTCATATGGTAATTTTACTGTTAGCAATAATTTTAGCATAAAATGAACACAGAAGAGGTTACAGTAGACCGAATATGAAAGTCAGTTTAAAAGAAAACATAGTGTTGAATGTTTACAGTAGGAATATAGTTATGAAGTTCCTTTATTATGATTCTATCCTTTCCATTTCTTTTGCAGGGGTGTGAATGTACAGATTCCAGTACTATGGCTGGAGTGAATAATAGTATCGTTATTCTTGAGAGCAACTCTACTAAGTCTTCACGCTCACGTCACTCAAGGTTTTGTAATACCTATTATGTTAGTCGTGTTTGTTGTTTGTGAAGTCACATAAGTTGCATTCATTCAAGCAATAGTATCAAACAGCTATGGCATCAATTATAGATGTGAATCGATAGCGAATGTGAATCCATTTCACTGTGACAAGTTATTATTGTAGATATTCTATTCATGCCAGTAACAAAGCTGTGCAGAAATCATACAATGTTTATTAAGAAAATGAGATTTACTAATTTGTTTTATTCTTCTATTTCTTTTAAACAGATTGAATGACAACAGGCTCAACTTTTCATTCACTTGTATGACTGTGAGCAGTTTGACCAAGTTGAAGAAGATGACTCGTTTGTAGTCTTCCTCATCAGCTCATTCCATCTACTGGCTTTCAAATCATTTAGTACAGAGCTCACCGTCTAGGTGTTCATCCAGTGTTTTGTTTGCTTATCATGCAGGATCATTTGAAAAGGATAAGTATGTGTGTATGAGTTAGAGCTCTGATCCCAAGAGTCCATGTAGAAGCTTCCCCTGAGAAATGTATCATTTTTGCACCAATGCTACTGAAATGTGTGAATGTGGTATACCACGCATCCCAATAAGTGTAAACAGCTTCACATGCTACTTATTTGAAACGACCAGTACTCATGACATTCCATTCATCTGAGGACTAAGTATAGCCAACTTAGGCTGTGTTTCCCAAATAGACTTTGAAGCATTCTTCACACAGTCCTTCATCGATGCCAGTTTTCAGATCGAAGAAACCCTTGCTCCGTGAAGTTTGTGAACACATATACTCATGTTTTGTTTGAGATTTTCAAGTCATTCTTCAGTTTTGTTGGAGGAATGGTTCTGTATTTGCCCCGTGGATCCCCAAATCCACTGATGTTCATGTGTCTTGGGGCTTCCCAGGTGGTTCTAGTGGTAAAGAACATGCGGAACATACCCATGCAGGAGACATAGGAGATATGGATTCGATCCCTGGGGCGGGAAGATCTCCTGAGGGAGAGCATGGCAACCCACTCCAGTATCCTTGCCTAGAGAATCTCATGGAGAGAAGAGCCTGGTGGGGCCTAGTCCATATGATCCCAAAGAGTTGGACACAATGTAAGTGACTCAGCACAGCACATGATTCATTGTCATAGCTAATATAATGGAGATGACATCAGAAGAAGCACCAGCGGGCAAAAGTCAATATCCATCACTTTTCAACTTTGGAATGTATTGTGATATTTTACATCCATATTTGTATGACTTGATAGTTGGCGAATCGATGCATATGAAGGCCTGATTGTGTTATATGTATGTTGAGGGAAGATATATTTTTCTGTGGTTTGACATATGGTTCCCATTTCATTCGTAGACATCTGCATACTCATCACTTATCATCATTTTTTTTGAAAAGACCATTGTTTTGAAAGGTTGTTGTCTAACCAGGAAAGATGCTTGAATTCTTGGGCTCCTTAGAGGAAGAATTCAACCCGGGGTCAGTGATGAGGCTTCATCACTCAGAGCTTTTGTGTCGCAACGTTTTATTAAAGTATAAAAGAGAGAAAGCTTCTGACATAGACATCAGAAGGGGGCAGAAAGAGTGCCCCCCTACTCATCTTTAGCTGGATGTTATCTAGCTACTAGCAGTCTACTCATTAGAGAAAGGAATGGCAGCAGACCCCTCACCCACAAGAAATATGGAGATGACCGTGGCACCAGGTGAGTCATCCTGGGCCATAAAACGATTGATATGAGCAAATAGATCGCTTCATTCACATAGATCAGGAGAACCATGTAAGAGTAAAGTATATTGGTTTGTCAAGTCAGTTCTGAGCCTTTAGGCAGAACCTACTTGAAGATAGAGTCTAGGGTAAATACATAGTACATTCACATAGCTTAAGGCAAACCTTTCCATAAGAAAAATGCCTTGGTCAGCTCAAAGTATGAGAAAAGTGACGTTCAGGTGGAACCAGGTGTCATTCTAGCAACACAGAATTGTAAGAGAAAACCTCTTTTTAAATTTGTATCGAGAAGGGGAAAAAAGAGAACAGCTTGTTTCCTCCTGCCTCGGAAGTGACACATAACAACTGTCTTGACACTTGCACCCCATCTCCTCCCTTTGGAGACCCCTGGCCTTCCTGGCTGTTACCCTCTCCGTTGCATTCATTGAGTGTTTTCTGCCTTGTGAAACATTGGGCATAGCAGTATGTGTTTATTTAGGGGTATCTCATCCAATTTCATTTAAATGCATATGTGAATTGGAAAGTTTGACATGCCGTTGCTTTGTATACCGATTGGGAAATGTGAGCCTCCAAGTTTAATTTAGTTTTTCATGTTCATTTTAGGGGTACAAAGAAAAATAATATGACTGCTAAGATCAGCTTTCGTATTTTTTGCCAAATATGAATTGAGATCACATCGATCGGAGATGAGTCTGTGCATGAAAGCCCTAATAACTAATGTTAATTGACTTCACTACCATGGGATGTTTTCATATCTACTGAAGATTTACTTCATGTATTTCGATTTTAACTTTCTGTCTTACAGCCTTGTTTGTAGATCAAAGCTATTTGAAATTGTCATCTGGTTTTCAATGGCTTGTGAGGTCATTCATGAGTGGTTTATAAAACCGAATGGATTGTACGTAGCCATACTTTGCTGTCATTCTATGAATTTGAAGAATGTCTGAAGAATGTCTGCAGTTATGCCTTAAAGATTCATACAATTGATGTCCAATATTTATCTCAATAGACTTGCTTTCAATGTGTAGTTTCCTATGCGTATGTCTTTCTTTATGGATTTGGGTAGAACTTGTATTGGAACACTGAAAAATCTGTGATGTCAACCGTGCTGACCTTTCTGGTGGTCATTTTTAAGATTTTCACGCTCACTGTCACTTTGTGCAATGCTATGGATCCTAGTGGAAACAGGTGCTGTTCATCCTACTTTTGTGAAGATTGAACTCATCGTAGAAAGTGGAATGTGTTGAAATATTTATGGTATAAATATATCTTGTGTATATAATTACCCAGATGACTGCTGCGTATTTGATTGCTAAGTTATAAAATGTATGAGAGAGATGTGATCCATCAATGGCGATTGGATACGTGGTGGAGAGGTATTTTGGTGATGCAAGAGATTTAAATGATGTGCTCACAGTATGTATATTCCTTTTATGTGGATACTGGGTCTTGGATCCATGTTTGAAACATTACGACCTTGTCTTTTGTTATGCATGGGAAGTGTCAAAAACGAAGATGAGGCGGGTACATGCTTCAAGGGTAAGTATAGGGTTGAGGGCGTGACTATGATATGGGTTAGGTTTAGGATATGGATAAGGTTTCGGGTTAGGGTAGGGTGCCCGGGGCCAGCGTGAGGAACTCCGCCCATGGCAAAGGTCATGAGGAAGGAGGCTTGGCATACGCAAAGGCGTGATCAAGCCTCAGGAAACCCCCTGTTCCCGAGCATCTACCCCAAAACCAGACTCTGTTTTATGCTCTCACCTACACCTCTGACTTTACGGGGGGCTCTCCCCCATAACCGTTTCTCTCGGAGAAGGAGTAAACGTGCAGCTCCAAGGCAATAAGAATTCTTGGGCGTGACAAGAGTGTTTCAGCTTACGGACTGCTCTGAAGGTTATCTAGCCCACCTGTATAGGTTAGTCCGGCCACATGTGATTGTTTACAGCGTCCCAATCTGAGAGGCACGAGATGTTTTAGAGTTATTAAAGGCAAATTATTTGGGGGAGTTAGAAATTATTAGTATAATGGGTTGGTTAGGAATTATATTGGTGAAGGGTTTTTTCATTTGTTGTGTCAATAATTGCTGCTAATTCCCTGCTCTGGGTGGGACAAGGATGTCTCAGGTCAAACCTCTCTGCTGACAGACTAGCTTGTGTGACAGGATTATCCATACTCCTGCCACATGATTGTTTACTACCTCTTAACCATAAACAGCACAGAGTTTTGGAGAGTCTTAATTAGCATAGGGCTTTTTCTTCTTGTTGAGTCAATGATTGCTGCCAGGCCTCCATATCCTTAGGCACTTGGGAATATATTAATCAATGTATTTGGAATATAGAAAAGGAAATACAGCAGTTTTTGATGTTAGCAATACTAGACTTTTTGAGCTAATGGATTTTCTCTTTTGTAATAGATCACTGTACTTTGTTATAAATCACTGTATCCTTGCTATGTAAGAATGTAACTATCATATCTTAAGACTAAATAGATCTTAAGGGGAGCATTGGTGAAAGGATTTTCATTTGTTGGGCTGATGTTTGCTGCTAAATCTCCATGTTCCCTACCCTTCTAGTGAATATAACTAACATATAGGAGAAATAAGTATTAACCTTTAAGATTAATCCAGTTAACCTTGGGTTAAATAAATTCCTTTCTTGATTGTAACTCACTACACCCGCACCCTATAGGAATGCAGCTTTATTTGGAGGGTGGTACCTGGTTTGAGAAAAAACACACTTGGAAAAAATAAGTTTTTTGGTTATCAGAAATAAAGGATCATAAAATGTCAGCAGGTCTCACTCATGGCCAGAAGATGATGTAATATCCCTAAGACCTTTTTTTATACATTTATGTGAAGCACCTGATTTTGATAAAGGTCAGGACTGCTGACCCCCACGTGATTCTGTATTCATCCCTATGTGTAACAAAAGGTATATAAGCAAACCCAAAAATAAAGAAATCGGATCAGTTTCCGGAAAGACTGATTCCCCCATGTCACTTCTTTCTTGCTCCCATTTTTCTGGCTGAATTCCCATCTGGAGCATGGATGCTATTCCACGTAATCTAAGTTATTCAGCCTCCTTTTCTCCACTAATCTTCCTACTACACTAACCATTTCTAATCTCTCTATATCTGTGATTAAATATGTATTTTTCCAAAGACGCCGGCTCCGCCCCCAACTTCGAATCACCCTGGATCCACTGGGGCTGGACCCCGGCAGTAGGGTTAAGGTTAGAGTTTGGGGAAGAGTCCCCCAACTTGTTAGGGTGAGGGGTGAGGCATGAGGGTTCAGGGTCAGGGTAAGGGTTCAGGGTGAGGGTGAGGGAGAGGATAAGGGTTCAGGGTGATGGTGAGGGTAAGGGTTCAGGGTGAGGGTGAGGGTTCAGGGTGAGGGTTCAGGGTGAGGGTGTGGGTGAGGGTAAGGGTTCGGGGTGAGGCTTCAGGGTGAGGGTGTGGGCCTCATATCTGATAAAGGATTGTACTCCAAATATACCCTTCCCTTCCCTCGAACAGAGCTCTCACTGCTGGAGCCCTTGGCAGTGTGGAACACACCAGCCCCTAAAACCTGCACAAGGACGCCTGGGGCCTAGGTGCAAAGGCAAGGCAGGAGCGAAGCTGAGGCCAGGAAGGCGCCAGTGGTGTCTCCGAGCCTCGCGCAGCCTGCTCCTTCCTGGGAACTAACAATAGCAGCGAGGCAAGTCTGGGGAACGCTCACCCAGAGCAGAGCAGCCTCGCACCAGGAACTCTGCAAGATCGGGCCTCTGAGCAGAGCTGAAGCTCTGCAGTAGTGGAGGCGCACTCGACTCCGCCCAAACTGGACTTGCAGCCGCACGCGGTTGGGCTGCCTCATCATCGCCCGAGGAGGCTCGTTTCCCCGCAGGTTGTGCACTCGGCTTCCAGGCAGGGGCCTCCTGCTTCTCCTACAGGTCTTGGCTCAGGGGCTGCTTCCCCTGAGCTGGGGCTCTGGGCGGGAGCCCAGACACGCAGGGGAAGGCCCCACCCGCCTGCACACGACTCTGCTGGGGACGAGAGCGCTGGGAAATATACATCTGTCAGGCACCTGCTGGCCACCCACGGAGTGAGTCTCCGGGTCTGGGGACTGCAGATCCCAGCCAGGGGCCCTGGGTGCATGGTGCTCTCCGTGAGGCACAAGTCTGGGCAGCCAAGCAACAACTGAAGGAGCCATGCAGTTGCCCTTCCATTCCCTCTGACAGAGCTCTCACTGCTCTAGCCCGTGGCAATGTGGAACACACCAACCCGTAACTCCTCCCCAAGGACGCCTGGGGCCTACCTGCAAAAGCAAGGCAGGATCAGAGCTGAGGCAAGGAAGGCGCCCGTGGGGGATGCCAGCCTCGCACAGCCTGCTCCTTCATGGGCACTAAGCCTAGCAGCAAAGCACGTCTCAGCAAGGCTCGCCCAGGGCAGAGCAGCCTCCCGCCAGGAACTCTGCCAGATCGGGCCTCTGAGCAGAGCTGGAGCTCTGCCATACTGGAGGCTCACTGGGCTCCGCCCAAGAAGTGATTGCAGCCACAATCAGCTGGGCTGCCTCCTCTTCCCCAGAGGAGGCTCCCTTTCTGCATGCTGTGCACTAGCCTTCCAGGCGGGGGCGCCCCGCGCCTCCTGCAGGTCTTGTCTAAGGGGCTGCTTCCCCTGAGCTGGGGCTGTGGGCGGGAGCCCAGAAGGCAGGGGCAGGCCCCAACCACCTGAACACGTCTCTGCTGGGGAGGAGAGCACTAGGGAAATGAAGTCTGTTAGGCACCTTCTGGGCGCTCACGGAGTCAGCCTCCGGGTGTGTGCGGCTGCAGACCAGAGCCAGGGGCCCTGGGAGCCTGGTGCTCTCCGTGCCCTGCTGAGTCTAGGCGGCCAAGGAACCGCTGGAGCAGCCCTGACGTGGCCCTCCCCTTCCCTGTGACAGAGCTCTCACTGCTGGAGCCCGTGGCAGTGTGCAACCCACCGGCCCCTAAGCCATCTGCAAGGAAGCCTGGGGCCTAGGTGCAAAGGCAAGGCAGGAGGGGAGCTGAGGCCAGGAAGGCGCCAGTGGCCTCTCCCAGCATCGCACAGCCTGCTCTTTCCTGGGAAGGAAGGCTACCAGGCGAAGCAAGCATGGGCAAGTGTCGCACAGGGCACAGCAGCCTCGCGCAAGGAACTTTACTAGATCAGCCCTCTGAGCAGAGCTAGCGGCTCTGCCGTACTGGAGGCACACTCGGCTCGGCCCAAGCAGGGATTGCAGCTGCACGCGGCTTGGCTCCCTCGACTCTTCCCAAGGAGGCTCGCTTCCCCGCGTACTGTGCACTTGGCTTGCAGGCAGGGACGCCCCGCGCCTCCTGCAGGTCTGGGCTCAGGGGCTGCTTCCCCTGAGCTGGGGCTGTGGGCGGGAGCCCAGACACGCAGGGGCAGGCCCCAACCACCTGCACACGTCTCTGCTGGGGAGGAGAGCGCTAGGGAAATGACGTCTGTCCGGCACCTTCTGGGCGCTCATGGAGTCAGCCTCCGGGTGTGTGGGGCTGCAGACCACAGCCAGGGGCCTGGGAGCCTGGTGCTCTCCGTGCTGTGCTGAGTCTGTGCGGTCAAGCAACCGCTGGAGCAGCCCTGCAGTTGCCTTCCCCTTCCCTGTGACAGAGCTCTCACTGCTTGAGCCCTTGGCAGTGTGCAACCCACCGGTCCCTAAGCCCTCTGCAAGGACGCCTGGGGACTAGGTGCAAAGGCAAGGCAGCAGTGGAGCTGAAGCCAGGAAGGCGCCAGGAGCGTCTCCCAGTCTCGCGCAGCCTGCTCCTTCCTGGTCAGGAAGCCTAGCAGCGAGGCAAGTCTGGGCAAGGCTCGCCCAGAGTAGAGCAGCCTCACGCCAGGTACTCTGCCAGATTGGGCCTCTGAGCAGAGCTGGAGCTCTGCCATACTGGAGGCGCACTCGGCTCCGCCCAAGCAGGGATTGCAGCTTCAGGCGGCTTGGCTCCCTCGGCTCTTCCCAAGGAGGCTCGCTTCCCCGGTAATGTGCACTTGGCTTCCAGCCGAGGGCGCCCCGCGCTACTACAGGTCTTGGCTCAGGGGCTGCTTGCCCTGAGCTGGGGCTGTGGGCGGGAGCCCAGACACGCAGGGGCACGCCCCACCACCTGCACACGTCTCTGCTGGGGAGGAGAGCGCTAGGGAAAAGACCTCTGTCAGGCAACTTCTGGGCGCCCATGGAGTCAGCCTCCGGGTGTGTGGGGCTGCAGACCACAGCCAGGGGCCCTGGGAGCCTTGTGTTCTCCGTGCGGCGCTGAGTCTGGGCGGCCATACAACCGCTGGAGGAGCCCTGCAGTTGCCCTCAACTTCCCTCTAAGAGAGGCCTCACTGCTGTAGGGCTTGGCAGTGTGCAAGCCACCAGCTCCTAAGCCGTCCCCAAGGACGCCGGGGCCTAAATGCAAAGGCAAGGCAGGAGAGGAGCTGAGGCCAGGAAGGCGCCAGGGGCCTCTCCCAGCATCGCACAGCCTGCTCCTACCTGGGCAGCAAGCCTAGCAGCGAGGCAAGCCTGGGTAAGTCTCACCCAGGGCAGAGCAGCCTCGCGCAAGGAACTTGACTAGATCGGGCCTCTGAGCAGAGCTGGAGCTCTGCGTACTGGAGGCACACTCGGCTCGGCCCAAGCAGGGATTGCAGCTGCACGCGGCTTGGCTCCCTCGACTCTTCCCATGGAGGCTCGCGTCCAAGCGTACTGTGCACTTGGCTTCCAGGCAGGGACGCCCCGCGCCTCCCACCAGTCTTGGCACAGGGGCTGCTTCCCCTGAGCTGAGGCTGAGGGCGGCAGCACAGACACGCAGGGGCAGGCCCCAACCACCTGCACACGTCTCTGCTGGAGGGGAGAGCACTAGGGAAATGACGTCTGTCAGGCACCTTCTGGGCACTCACGGAGTCAGCCTCCGGGTGTGTGGGGCTGCAGACCACAGCCAGGGGCCCTGGAAGCCTGGTGCTCTCCGTGCTCTGCTGAGTCTGGGCGGCCAAGCGACCGCTGGAGGAGCCCTGCACTTGCCATTTCCTTCCCTATGACAGAGCTCTCACGGCTGGAGGGCTTGGCAGAGTGCAACCCACCGGCCCCGAAGCCCTCCGCAAGGACGCCTGGGGACTAGGTGCAAAGGCAAGGCAGGAGTGGAGCTGAGGCCAGGAAGGCACCAGGAGCGTCTGCCTGTCTCGCGCAGCCAGCTCCTTCCTGCGCAGGAAGCCTGGCAGCGAGGCAAGTCTGGGCAAGGCTCGCCCAGGGCAGAGCAGCCTCACGCCAGCCACTCTGCCAGATCGGGCCTCTGAGCAGAGCTGGAGCTCTGCCGTACTGGAGGCTCACTGGGCTCGGCCCAAGGAGTGAGTGCAGACGCACGCAGCTGGGCTGCCTCCTCTTCTCCCGAGAAGGCTCGCCTCCCGCATGCTGTGCACCAGGCTTCCAGGCGGGGGCGCCCCGCGCCTCCTACAGGTCTTGCCTCAGGGGCTGCTTCCCTTGAGCTGGGGCTGCGGGCGGGAGCCCAGACACGCAGGGGCAGGCCCCAACCACCTGCACACGTCTCTACTGGGGAGGAGAGCGCTAGGGACATGACGTCTGTCAGGCACCTTCTGGGCGCCCACGGAGTCAGCCTCCGGGTGTGTGGGGCGGCAGACTACAGCCAGGGGACCTGGGAGCTTTCTGCTCTCCGTGCGGCGCTGAGTCTGGGCGGCCAAGCAACCGCGGGAGGAGCCCTGCACTTGCCCTCCCCTCCCCTCTAAGAGAGGCCTCACTGCTGGAGGGCTTGGCAGTGTGCAAGCCACCGGCTCCTAAGCCTTCCCCAAGGACGCCTGGGGCCTAGATGCAAAGGCAAGGCAGGAGTGGAGCTGAGGCCAGGAAGGCGCCAGGGGCCTCTCCCAGCATCGCACAGCCTGCTCCTTCCTGGACAGCAAGCCTAGCAGCGAGGCAAGCATGGACAAGTCTCGCCCAGGGCAGAGCAGCCTCGAACAAGGCACTTGACTAGATCCGGCCTCTGGGCAGAGCTGGAGCTCTGCCGTACTGGAGGCACACTCGGCTCGGCCCAAGCAGGGATTGCAGCTGCACGCGGCTTGGCTCCCTCGACTCTTCCCAAGGAGGCTCGCTTGAAGCCTACTGTGCACTTGGCTTCAGGGCAGGGACGCCCCACGCCTCCTGCAAGTCTTGGCACAGGGCCTGCTTCCCCTGAGCTGAGGCTGTGGGCGGCAGCCCAGACACGCAGGGGCAGGCCCCAACCACCTGCACACGTCTCTGCTGGTGGGGAGAGCACTAGGGAAATGACGTCTGTCAGGCACCTTCTGGGCGCTCACGGAGTCAGCCTCCGGGTGTGTGGGGCTGCAGACCACAGCCAGGGGCCCTGGGAGCCTGGTGCTCTCCGTGCCCTGCTGAGTCTGGCCGGCAAAGCGACCGCTGGAGGAGCCCTGCACTTGCCTTCCCCTCCCCTCTAAGAGAGGCCTCACTGCTGGAGGGCTTGGCAGTGTGCAAGACACCGGCTCCTAAACTTTCCCCAAGGACGCCTGGAGCCTAGATTCAAAGGCAAGGCAGGAGTGGAGCTGAGGCCAGGAAGGCGCCAGGGGCCTCTCCCAGCATCGCACAGCCTGCTCCATCCTGGGCAGCAAGCCTAGCAGCGAGGCAAGCCTGGGCAAGTCTCGCCCAGGGCAGAGCATCCTCACGGAAGGAACTTGACTAGATCCGGCCTCTGCGCAGAGCTGGAGCTCTGCCGTACTGGAGGCACACTCGGCTCGGCCCAAGCAGGGATTGCAGCTGCAAGCGGCTTGGCTCCCTCGACTCTTCCCAAGGAGGCTCGCTTCCAAGCATACTGTGCACTTGGCTTCCAGGCAGGGATGCCACGCGCCTCCTGCAAGTCTGGCACAGGGGCTGCTTCCCCTGACCTGGGGCTGTGGGCGGGAGCCCAGACACGCAGGGGCAGGCCCCAACCACCTGCACACGTCTCTGCTGGGGAGGACAGCACTAGGGAAATGACGTCTGTCAGGCACCTTCTGGGCACTCACGGAGTCAGCCTCCGGGTGTGCGGGGCTGCAGACCCCACCAGGGACCCTGGGAGCCTGGTGCTCTCCGTGTGGCGCTGAGTCTGGGCGGCCAATTAACCGCTGGAGGAGCGCTGCGGTTGCCCTTCCCTTCCCTCTGACAGAGCTCTCACTGCTGGAGCCCTCGGCAGTGTGCAACCCACCGGCCCCTAAGCCCTCCCCAAGGACGCCTGGGGACTAGGTGCAAAGGCAAGGCAGGCGTGGAGCTGAGGCCAGGAAGGAGCCAGGAGCGTCTGCCTGTCTCGCGCAGCCTGCTCCTTCCTGGTCAGGAAGCCTAGGAGTGAGGCAAGTCTGGGCAAGGCTCGCCCAGGGCCGAGCAGCCTCACGCCAGGAACTCTGCCAGATTGGCCCTCTGAGCAGAGCTGGAACTCTGCCGTACTTGAGGCACACTCGGCTCCGCCCAAGCAGGGATTGCAGCTGCTAGCGGCTTGGCTCCCTCGACTCTTCCCAAGGAGGCTCGCTTCGCAGCGTATTGTGCACTTGGCTTGCAGGCAGGGACGCCCCGCGCCTCCTGCAGGTCTTGGCTCAGGGGCTGCTTCCCCTGACCTGGGGCTGTGGGCGGGAGCCCAGACACGCAGGGGCAGGCCCCAACCACCTGCACACGTCTCTGCTGGGGAGGACAGCACTAGGGAAATGAAGTCTGTTAGGCACCTTCTGGGCGCTCACGGAGTCAGCCTCCGGGTGTGTGCGGCTGCAGACCAGAGCCAGGGGCCCTGGGAGCCTGGTGCTCTCCGTGCCCTGCTGAGTCTAGGCGGCCAAGGAACCGCTGGAGCAGCCCTGACGTGGCCCTCCCCTTCCCTGTGACAGAGCTCTCACTGCTGGAGCCCGTGGCAGTGTGCAACCCACCGGCCCCTAAGCCATCTGCAAGGAAGCCTGGGGCCTAGGTGCAAAGGCAAGGCAGGAGGGGAGCTGAGGCCAGGAAGGCGCCAGTGGCCTCTCCCAGCATCGCACAGCCTGCTCTTTCCTGGGAAGGAAGGCTACCAGGCGAAGCAAGCATGGGCAAGTGTCGCACAGGGCACAGCAGCCTCGCGCAAGGAACTTTACTAGATCAGCCCTCTGAGCAGAGCTAGGGGCTCTGCCGTACTGGAGGCACACTCGGCTCGGCCCAAGCAGGGATTGCAGCTGCACGCGGCTTGGCTCCCTCGACTCTTCCCAAGGAGGCTCGCTTCCCCGCGTACTGTGCACTTGGCTTGCAGGCAGGGACGCCCCGCGCCTCCTGCAGGTCTGGGCTCAGGGGCTGCTTCCCCTGAGCTGGGGCTGTGGGCGGGAGCCCAGACACGCAGGGGCAGGCCCCAACCACCTGCACACGTCTCTGCTGGGGAGGAGAGCGCTAGGGAAATGACGTCTGTCCGGCACCTTCTGGGCGCTCATGGAGTCAGCCTCTGGGTGTGTGGGGCTGCAGACCACAGCCAGGGGCCTGGGAGCCTGGTGCTCTCCGTGCTGTGCTGAGTCTGTGCGGTCAAGCAACCGCTGGAGCAGCCCTGCAGTTGCCTTCCCCTTCCCTGTGACAGAGCTCTCACTGCTTGAGCCCTTGGCAGTGTGCAACCCACCGGTCCCTAAGCCCTCTGCAAGGACGCCTGGGGACTAGGTGCAAAGGCAAGGCAGCAGTGGAGCTGAGGCCAGGAAGGCGCCAGGAGCGTCTCCCAGTCTCGCGCAGCCTGCTCCTTCCTGGTCAGGAAGCCTAGCAGCGAGGCAAGTCTGGGCAAGGCTCGCCCAGAGTAGAGCAGCCTCACGCCAGGTACTCTGCCAGATTGGGCCTCTGAGCAGAGCTGGAGCTCTGCCATACTGGAGGCGCACTCGGCTCCGCCCAAGCAGGGATTGCAGCTTCAGGCGGCTTGGCTCCCTCGGCTCTTCCCAAGGAGGCTCGCTTCCCCGGTAATGTGCACTTGGCTTCCAGCCGAGGGCGCCCCGCGCTACTACAGGTCTTGGCTCAGGGGCTGCTTGCCCTGAGCTGGGGCTGTGGGCGGGAGCCCAGACACGCAGGGGCACGCCCCACCACCTGCACACGTCTCTGCTGGGGAGGAGAGCGCTAGGGAAAAGACGTCTGTCAGGCAACTTCTGGGCGCCCATGGAGTCAGCCTCCGGGTGTGTGGGGCTGCAGACCACAGCCAGGGGCCCTGGGAGCCTTGTGTTCTCCGTGCGGCGCTGAGTCTGGGCGGCCATACAACCGCTGGAGGAGCCCTGCAGTTGCCCTCCCCTTCCCTGTGACAGAGCTCTCACTACTGGAGCCCTTGGCAGTGTGCAACCCACCGGCCCCTAAGCCCTCTGCAAAGACGCCTGGGGACTAGGTGCAAAGCTAAGGCAGGCGTGGAGCTGAGGCCAGGAAGGCGCCAGGAGCCTTTCCCATTCTCGCTAGCCTGCTCCTTCCTGGTCAGGAAGCCTAGCAGCGAGGCAAGTCTGGGCAAGGCTCGGCCAGGGCAGAGCAGCCTCATGCCAGCAACTCTGCCAGATCGGGCCTCCGAGCAGAGCTGGAGCTCTGCCGTACTGGAGGCAAACTCGGCTCCGCCCAAGAAGTGATTGCAGCCGCACGCAGCTGGGCTGCGTCCTCTTCCCTGGAGGAGGCTCCCGTCCCGTATGCTGTGCACGAGGCTTCCAGGCGGGGGCGCCGTGTGTCTCCTACAGGTCTTGGCTCAGCGGCTGCTTGCCCTGAGCTGGGGCTGTGGGAGCGAGCCCAGACACGCAGGGGCACGCCCCACCACCTGCACACGTCTCTGCTGGGGAGGAGAGCGCTAGTGATATGACGTCTGTCAGGCACCTTCTGGGCCCTCAAGGAGTCAGCCTCTGGGTGTGTGGGGCTGCAGACCACAGCCAGGGGCCCTGGGAGCCTTGTGTTCTCCGTGCGGCGCTGAGTCTGGGCGGCCATACAACCGCTGGAGGAGCCCTGCAGTTGCCCTCAACTTCCCTCTAATAGAGCCTTCACTGCTGGAGCGCTTGGCAGTGTGCAACCCACGGGCCCTTAAGCCCTCCCCAAGGACTACTGGCGACTAGGTGCAAAGGCGAGGCAGGAGTGGAGCTGAGGCCAGGAAAGTGCCAGCAGCGTCTCCCAGTCTCATTCCGCCTGCTCCATCCCGGTCAGGAAGCCTAACAGCGAGGCAAGTCTGGGCAAGACTCGCCCAGGGCAGAGCAGCCTAACGCCAGGAACTGTGCCAGATTGGGCCTCTGAGCAGAGCTGGAACTCTGCCTTACTGGAGGCGCACTCGGCTCCGCCCAAGCAGGGATTGCAGCTGCAAGCGGCTTGGCTCCCTCGACTCTTCCCAAGGAGGCTCGCTTTGCAGCGTATTGTGCACTTGGCTTGCAGGCAGGGACGCCCCGCGCCTCCTGCAGGTCTTGGCTCAGGGGCTGCTTCCCCTGACCTGGGGCTGTGGGCGGGAGCCCAGACACGCAGGGGCAGGCCCCAACCACCTGCACACGTCTCTGCTGGGGAGGACAGCACTAGGGAAATGACGTCTGTCAGGCACCTTCTGGGCACTCACGGAGTCAGCCTCCGGGTGTGCGGGGCTGCAGACCCCACCAGGGACCCTGGGAGCCTGGTGCTCTCCGTGTGGCGCTGAGTCTGGGCGGCCAATTAACCGCTGGAGGAGCGCTGCGGTTGCCCTTCCCTTCCCTCTGACAGAGCTCTCACTGCTGGAGCCCTCGGCAGTGTGCAACCCACCGGCCCCTAAGCCCTCCCCAAGGACGCCTGGGGACTAGGTGCAAAGGCAAGGCAGGCGTGGAGCTGAGGCCAGGAAGGAGCCAGGAGCGTCTGCCTGTCTCGCGCAGCCTGCTCCTTCCTGGTCAGGAAGCCTAGGAGTGAGGCAAGTCTGGGCAAGGCTCGCCCAGGGCCGAGCAGCCTCACGCCAGGAACTCTGCCAGATTGGGCCTCTGAGCAGAGCTGGAACTCTGCCGTACTTGAGGCACACTCGGCTCCGCCCAAGCAGGAATTGCAGCTTCAGGCGGCTTGGCTCCCTCGGCTCTTCACAAGGAGGCTCTCTTCCCCGCGTACTGTGCACTTGGCTTCCAGGCGAGGGCGCCCCGCGCTCCCACAGGTCTTGGCTCAGGTGCTGCTTCCACTGAGCTGGGGCTGTGGGCGGGAGCCCAGACACGCAGGGGCATGCCCCACCACCTGCACACGTCTCTGCTGGGGAGGAGAGCGCTAGGGAAATGACGTCTGTCAGGCAACTTCTGGGCGCCCACGGAGTCAGCCTCTGGGTGTGTGGGGCTGCAGACCACAGCCAGGGGACCTGGGAGCCTTGTGTTCTCCGTGCGGCGCTGAGTCTGGGCGGCCATACAACCGCTGGAGGAGCCCTGCAGTTGCCCTCAACTTCCCTCTAAGAGAGGCCTCACTGCTGTAGGGCTTGGCAGTGTGCAAGCCACCAGCTCCTAAGCCGTCCCCAAGGACGCCTGGGGCCTAAATGCAAAGGCAAGGCAGGAGAGGAGCTGAGGCCAGGAAGGCGCCAGGGGCCTCTCCCAGCATCGCACAGCCTGCTCCTACCTGGGCAGCAAGCCTAGCAGCGAGGCAAGCCTGGGTAAGTCTCACCCAGGGCAGAGCAGCCTCGCGCAAGGAACTTGACTAGATCGGGCCTCTGAGCAGAGCTGGAGCTCTGCGTACTGGAGGCACACTCGGCTCGGCCCAAGCAGGGATTGCAGCTGCACGCGGCTTGGCTCCCTCGACTCTTCCCATGGAGGCTCGCGTCCAAGCGTACTGTGCACTTGGCTTCCAGGCAGGGACGCCCCGCGCCTCCCACCAGTCTTGGCACAGGGGCTGCTTCCCCTGAGCTGAGGCTGAGGGCGGCAGCACAGACACGCAGGGGCAGGCCCCAACCACCTGCACACGTCTCTGCTGGAGGGGAGAGCACTAGGGAAATGACGTCTGTCAGGCACCTTCTGGGCGCTCACGGAGTCAGCCTCCGGGTGTGTGGGGCTGCAGACCACAGCCAGGGGCCCTGGAAGCCTGGTGCTCTCCGTGCTGTGCTGAGTCTGGGCGGCCAAGCGACCGCTGGAGGAGCCCTGCACTTGCCATTTCCTTCCCTATGACAGAGCTCTCACGGCTGGAGGGCTTGGCAGAGTGCAACCCACCGGCCCCGAAGCCCTCCGCAAGGACGCCTGGGGACTAGGTGCAAAGGCAAGGCAGGAGTGGAGCTGAGGCCAGGAAGGCGCCAGGAGCGTCTGCCTGTCTCGCGCAGCCAGCTCCTTCCTGCGCAGGAAGCCTGGCAGCGAGGCAAGTCTGGGCAAGGCTCGCCCAGGGCAGAGCAGCCTCACGCCAGCCACTCTGCCAGATCGGGCCTCTGAGCAGAGCTGGAGCTCTGCCGTACTGGAGGCTCACTGGGCTCGGCCCAAGGAGTGAGTGCAGACGCACGCAGCTGGGCTGCCTCCTCTTCTCCCGAGAAGGCTCGCCTCCCGCATGCTGTGCACCAGGCTTCCAGGCGGGGGCGCCCCGCGCCTCCTACAGGTCTTGCCTCAGGGGCTGCTTCCCTTGAGCTGGGGCTGCCGGCGGGAGCCCAGACACGCAGGGGCAGGCCCCAACCACCTGCACACGTCTCTACTGGGGAGGAGAGCGCTAGGGACATGACGTCTGTCAGGCACCTTCTGGGCGCCCACGGAGTCAGCCTCCGGGTGTGTGGGGCGGCAGACTACAGCCAGGGGACCTGGGAGCTTTCTGCTCTCCGTGCGGCGCTGAGTCTGGGCGGCCAAGCAACCGCGGGAGGAGCCCTGCACTTGCCCTCCCCTCCCCTCTAAGAGAGGCCTCACTGCTGGAGGGCTTGGCAGTGTGCAAGCCACCGGCTCCTAAGCCTTCCCCAAGGACGCCTGGGGCCTAGATGCAAAGGCAAGGCAGGAGTGGAGCTGAGGCCAGGAAGGCGCCAGGGGCCTCTCCCAGCATCGCACAGCCTGCTCCTTCCTGGACAGCAAGCCTAGCAGCGAGGCAAGCATGGACAAGTCTCGCCCAGGGCAGAGCAGCCTCGAGCAAGGCACTTGACTAGATCCGGCCTCTGGGCAGAGCTGGAGCTCTGCCGTACTGGAGGCACACTCGGCTCGGCCCAAGCAGGGATTGCAGCTGCACGCGGCTTGGCTCCCTCGACTCTTCCCAAGGAGGCTCGCTTCCAAGCCTACTGTGCACTTGGCTTCAGGGCAGGGACGCCCCACGCCTCCTGCAAGTCTTGGCACAGGGCCTGCTTCCCCTGAGCTGAGGCTGTGGGCGGCAGCCCAGACACGCAGGGGCAGGCCCCAACCAACTGCACACGTCTCTGCTGGTGGGGAGAGCACTAGGGAAATGACGTCTGTCAGGCACCTTCTGGGTGCTCACGGAGTCAGCCTCCGGGTGTGTGGGGCTGCAGACCACAGCCAGGGGCCCTGGGAGCCTGGTGCTCTCCGTGCCCTGCTGAGTCTGGCCGGCAAAGCGACCACTGGAGGAGCCCTGCACTTGCCTTCCCCTCCCCTCTAAGAGAGGCCTCACTGCTGGAGGGCTTGGCAGTGTGCAAGACACCGGCTCCTAAACTTTCCCCAAGGACGCCTGGAGCCTAGATTCAAAGGCAAGGCAGGAGTGGAGCTGAGGCCAGGAAGGCGCCAGTGGCCTCTCCCAGCATCGCACAGCCTGCTCCTTCCCGGGCAGCAAGCCTAGCAGCGAGGCAAGCCTGGGCAAGTCTCGCCCAGGGCAGAGCATCCTCACGGAAGGAACTTGACTAGATCCGGCCTCTGCGCAGAGCTGGAGCTCTGCCGTACTGGAGGCACACTCGGCTCGGCCCAAGCAGGGATTGCAGCTGCTAGCGGCTTGGCTCCCTCGACTCTTCCCAAGGAGGCTCGCTTCCAAGCATACTGTGCACTTGGCTTCCAGGCAGGGATGCCACGCGCCGCCTGCAAGTCTGGCACAGGGGCTGCTTCCCCTGACCTGGGGCTGTGGGCGGGAGTCCAGACACGCAGGGGCAGGCCCCAACCACCTGCACACGTCTCTGCTGGGGAGGACAGCACTAGGGAAATGACGTCTGTCAGGCACCTTCTGGGCACTCACGGAGTCAGCCTCCGGGTGTGCGGGGCTGCAGACCCCACCAGGGACCCTGGGAGCCTGGTGCTCTCCGTGTGGCGCTGAGTCTGGGCGGCCAATTAACCGCTGGAGGAGCGCTGCGGTTGCCCTTCCCTTCCCTCTGACAGAGCTCTCACTGCTGGAGCCCTCGGCAGTGTGCAACCCACCGGCCCCTAAGCCCTCCCCAAGGACGCCTGGGGACTAGGTGCAAAGGCAAGGCAGGCGTGGAGCTGAGGCCAGGAAGGAGCCAGGAGCGTCTGCCTGTCTCGCGCAGCCTGCTCCTTCCTGGTCAGGAAGCCTAGGAGTGAGGCAAGTCTGGGCAAGGCTCGCCCAGGGCCGAGCAGCCTCACGCCAGGAACTCTGCCAGATTGGGCCTCTGAGCAGAGCTGGAACTCTGCCGTACTTGAGGCACACTCGGCTCCGCCCAAGCAGGAATTGCAGCTTCAGGCGGCTTGGCTCCCTCGGCTCTTCACAAGGAGGCTCTCTTCCCCGCGTACTGTGCACTTGGCTTCCAGGCGAGGGCGCCCCGCGCTCCTACAGGTCTTGGCTCAGGTGCTGCTTCCACTGAGCTGGGGCTGTGGGCGGGAGCCCAGACACGCAGGGGCATGCCCCACCACCTGCACACGTCTCTGCTGGGGAGGAGAGCGCTAGGGAAATGAAGTCTGTTAGGCACCTTCTGGGCGCTCACGGAGTCAGCCTCCGGGTGTGTGCGGCTGCAGACCAGAGCCAGGGGCCCTGGGAGCCTGGTGCTCTCCGTGCCCTGCTGAGTCTAGGCGGCCAAGGAACCGCTGGAGCAGCCCTGACGTGGCCCTCCCCTTCCCTGTGACAGAGCTCTCACTGCTGGAGCCCGTGGCAGTGTGCAACCCACCGGCCCCTAAGCCATCTGCAAGGAAGCCTGGGGCCTAGGTGCAAAGGCAAGGCAGGAGGGGAGCTGAGGCCAGGAAGGCGCCAGTGGCCTCTCCCAGCATCGCACAGCCTGCTCTTTCCTGGGAAGGAAGGCTACCAGGCGAAGCAAGCATGGGCAAGTGTCGCACAGGGCACAGCAGCCTCGCGCAAGGAACTTTACTAGATCAGCCCTCTGAGCAGAGCTAGGGGCTCTGCCGTACTGGAGGCACACTCGGCTCGGCCCAAGCAGGGATTGCAGCTGCACGCGGCTTGGCTCCCTCGACTCTTCCCAAGGAGGCTCGCTTCCCCGCGTACTGTGCACTTGGCTTGCAGGCAGGGACGCCCCGCGCCTCCTGCAGGTCTGGGCTCAGGGGCTGCTTCCCCTGAGCTGGGGCTGTGGGCGGGAGCCCAGACACGCAGGGGCAGGCCCCAACCACCTGCACACGTCTCTGCTGGGGAGGAGAGCGCTAGGGAAATGACGTCTGTCCGGCACCTTCTGGGCGCTCATGGAGTCAGCCTCTGGGTGTGTGGGGCTGCAGACCACAGCCAGGGGCCTGGGAGCCTGGTGCTCTCCGTGCTGTGCTGAGTCTGTGCGGTCAAGCAACCGCTGGAGCAGCCCTGCAGTTGCCTTCCCCTTCCCTGTGACAGAGCTCTCACTGCTTGAGCCCTTGGCAGTGTGCAACCCACCGGTCCCTAAGCCCTCTGCAAGGACGCCTGGGGACTAGGTGCAAAGGCAAGGCAGCAGTGGAGCTGAGGCCAGGAAGGCGCCAGGAGCGTCTCCCAGTCTCGCGCAGCCTGCTCCTTCCTGGTCAGGAAGCCTAGCAGCGAGGCAAGTCTGGGCAAGGCTCGCCCAGAGTAGAGCAGCCTCACGCCAGGTACTCTGCCAGATTGGGCCTCTGAGCAGAGCTGGAGCTCTGCCATACTGGAGGCGCACTCGGCTCCGCCCAAGCAGGGATTGCAGCTTCAGGCGGCTTGGCTCCCTCGGCTCTTCCCAAGGAGGCTCGCTTCCCCGGTAATGTGCACTTGGCTTCCAGCCGAGGGCGCCCCGCGCTACTACAGGTCTTGGCTCAGGGGCTGCTTGCCCTGAGCTGGGGCTGTGGGCGGGAGCCCAGACACGCAGGGGCACGCCCCACCACCTGCACACGTCTCTGCTGGGGAGGAGAGCGCTAGGGAAAAGACGTCTGTCAGGCAACTTCTGGGCGCCCATGGAGTCAGCCTCCGGGTGTGTGGGGCTGCAGACCACAGCCAGGGGCCCTGGGAGCCTTGTGTTCTCCGTGCGGCGCTGAGTCTGGGCGGCCATACAACCGCTGGAGGAGCCCTGCAGTTGCCCTCCCCTTCCCTGTGACAGAGCTCTCACTACTGGAGCCCTTGGCAGTGTGCAACCCACCGGCCCCTAAGCCCTCTGCAAAGACGCCTGGGGACTAGGTGCAAAGCTAAGGCAGGCGTGGAGCTGAGGCCAGGAAGGCGCCAGGAGCCTTTCCCATTCTCGCTAGCCTGCTCCTTCCTGGTCAGGAAGCCTAGCAGCGAGGCAAGTCTGGGCAAGGCTCGGCCAGGGCAGAGCAGCCTCATGCCAGCAACTCTGCCAGATCGGGCCTCCGAGCAGAGCTGGAGCTCTGCCGTACTGGAGGCAAACTCGGCTCCGCCCAAGAAGTGATTGCAGCCGCACGCAGCTGGGCTGCGTCCTCTTCCCTGGAGGAGGCTCCCGTCCCGTATGCTGTGCACGAGGCTTCCAGGCGGGGGCGCCGTGTGTCTCCTACAGGTCTTGGCTCAGCGGCTGCTTGCCCTGAGCTGGGGCTGTGGGAGCGAGCCCAGACACGCAGGGGCACGCCCCACCACCTGCACACGTCTCTGCTGGGGAGGAGAGCGCTAGTGATATGACGTCTGTCAGGCACCTTCTGGGCCCTCAAGGAGTCAGCCTCTGGGTGTGTGGGGCTGCAGACCACAGCCAGGGGCCCTGGGAGCCTTGTGTTCTCCGTGCGGCGCTGAGTCTGGGCGGCCATACAACCGCTGGAGGAGCCCTGCAGTTGCCCTCAACTTCCCTCTAATAGAGCCTTCACTGCTGGAGCGCTTGGCAGTGTGCAACCCACGGGCCCTTAAGCCCTCCCCAAGGACTACTGGCGACTAGGTGCAAAGGCGAGGCAGGAGTGGAGCTGAGGCCAGGAAAGTGCCAGCAGCGTCTCCCAGTCTCATTCCGCCTGCTCCATCCCGGTCAGGAAGCCTAACAGCGAGGCAAGTCTGGGCAAGACTCGCCCAGGGCAGAGCAGCCTAACGCCAGGAACTGTGCCAGATTGGGCCTCTGAGCAGAGCTGGAACTCTGCCTTACTGGAGGCGCACTCGGCTCCGCCCAAGCAGGGATTGCAGCTGCAAGCGGCTTGGCTCCCTCGACTCTTCCCAAGGAGGCTCGCTTTGCAGCGTATTGTGCACTTGGCTTGCAGGCAGGGACGCCCCGCGCCTCCTGCAGGTCTTGGCTCAGGGGCTGCTTCCCCTGACCTGGGGCTGTGGGCGGGAGCCCAGACACGCAGGGGCAGGCCCCAACCACCTGCACACGTCTCTGCTGGGGAGGACAGCACTAGGGAAATGACGTCTGTCAGGCACCTTCTGGGCACTCACGGAGTCAGCCTCCGGGTGTGCGGGGCTGCAGACCCCACCAGGGACCCTGGGAGCCTGGTGCTCTCCGTGTGGCGCTGAGTCTGGGCGGCCAATTAACCGCTGGAGGAGCGCTGCGGTTGCCCTTCCCTTCCCTCTGACAGAGCTCTCACTGCTGGAGCCCTCGGCAGTGTGCAACCCACCGGCCCCTAAGCCCTCCCCAAGGACGCCTGGGGACTAGGTGCAAAGGCAAGGCAGGCGTGGAGCTGAGGCCAGGAAGGAGCCAGGAGCGTCTGCCTGTCTCGCGCAGCCTGCTCCTTCCTGGTCAGGAAGCCTAGGAGTGAGGCAAGTCTGGGCAAGGCTCGCCCAGGGCCGAGCAGCCTCACGCCAGGAACTCTGCCAGATTGGGCCTCTGAGCAGAGCTGGAACTCTGCCGTACTTGAGGCACACTCGGCTCCGCCCAAGCAGGAATTGCAGCTTCAGGCGGCTTGGCTCCCTCGGCTCTTCACAAGGAGGCTCTCTTCCCCGCGTACTGTGCACTTGGCTTCCAGGCGAGGGCGCCCCGCGCTCCCACAGGTCTTGGCTCAGGTGCTGCTTCCACTGAGCTGGGGCTGTGGGCGGGAGCCCAGACACGCAGGGGCATGCCCCACCACCTGCACACGTCTCTGCTGGGGAGGAGAGCGCTAGGGAAATGACGTCTGTCAGGCAACTTCTGGGCGCCCACGGAGTCAGCCTCTGGGTGTGTGGGGCTGCAGACCACAGCCAGGGGACCTGGGAGCCTTGTGTTCTCCGTGCGGCGCTGAGTCTGGGCGGCCATACAACCGCTGGAGGAGCCCTGCAGTTGCCCTCAACTTCCCTCTAAGAGAGGCCTCACTGCTGTAGGGCTTGGCAGTGTGCAAGCCACCAGCTCCTAAGCCGTCCCCAAGGACGCCTGGGGCCTAAATGCAAAGGCAAGGCAGGAGAGGAGCTGAGGCCAGGAAGGCGCCAGGGGCCTCTCCCAGCATCGCACAGCCTGCTCCTACCTGGGCAGCAAGCCTAGCAGCGAGGCAAGCCTGGGTAAGTCTCACCCAGGGCAGAGCAGCCTCGCGCAAGGAACTTGACTAGATCGGGCCTCTGAGCAGAGCTGGAGCTCTGCGTACTGGAGGCACACTCGGCTCGGCCCAAGCAGGGATTGCAGCTGCACGCGGCTTGGCTCCCTCGACTCTTCCCATGGAGGCTCGCGTCCAAGCGTACTGTGCACTTGGCTTCCAGGCAGGGACGCCCCGCGCCTCCCACCAGTCTTGGCACAGGGGCTGCTTCCCCTGAGCTGAGGCTGAGGGCGGCAGCACAGACACGCAGGGGCAGGCCCCAACCACCTGCACACGTCTCTGCTGGAGGGGAGAGCACTAGGGAAATGACGTCTGTCAGGCACCTTCTGGGCGCTCACGGAGTCAGCCTCCGGGTGTGTGGGGCTGCAGACCACAGCCAGGGGCCCTGGAAGCCTGGTGCTCTCCGTGCTGTGCTGAGTCTGGGCGGCCAAGCGACCGCTGGAGGAGCCCTGCACTTGCCATTTCCTTCCCTATGACAGAGCTCTCACGGCTGGAGGGCTTGGCAGAGTGCAACCCACCGGCCCCGAAGCCCTCCGCAAGGACGCCTGGGGACTAGGTGCAAAGGCAAGGCAGGAGTGGAGCTGAGGCCAGGAAGGCGCCAGGAGCGTCTGCCTGTCTCGCGCAGCCAGCTCCTTCCTGCGCAGGAAGCCTGGCAGCGAGGCAAGTCTGGGCAAGGCTCGCCCAGGGCAGAGCAGCCTCACGCCAGCCACTCTGCCAGATCGGGCCTCTGAGCAGAGCTGGAGCTCTGCCGTACTGGAGGCTCACTGGGCTCGGCCCAAGGAGTGAGTGCAGACGCACGCAGCTGGGCTGCCTCCTCTTCTCCCGAGAAGGCTCGCCTCCCGCATGCTGTGCACCAGGCTTCCAGGCGGGGGCGCCCCGCGCCTCCTACAGGTCTTGCCTCAGGGGCTGCTTCCCTTGAGCTGGGGCTGCCGGCGGGAGCCCAGACACGCAGGGGCAGGCCCCAACCACCTGCACACGTCTCTACTGGGGAGGAGAGCGCTAGGGACATGACGTCTGTCAGGCACCTTCTGGGCGCCCACGGAGTCAGCCTCCGGGTGTGTGGGGCGGCAGACTACAGCCAGGGGACCTGGGAGCTTTCTGCTCTCCGTGCGGCGCTGAGTCTGGGCGGCCAAGCAACCGCGGGAGGAGCCCTGCACTTGCCCTCCCCTCCCCTCTAAGAGAGGCCTCACTGCTGGAGGGCTTGGCAGTGTGCAAGCCACCGGCTCCTAAGCCTTCCCCAAGGACGCCTGGGGCCTAGATGCAAAGGCAAGGCAGGAGTGGAGCTGAGGCCAGGAAGGCGCCAGGGGCCTCTCCCAGCATCGCACAGCCTGCTCCTTCCTGGACAGCAAGCCTAGCAGCGAGGCAAGCATGGACAAGTCTCGCCCAGGGCAGAGCAGCCTCGAGCAAGGCACTTGACTAGATCCGGCCTCTGGGCAGAGCTGGAGCTCTGCCGTACTGGAGGCACACTCGGCTCGGCCCAAGCAGGGATTGCAGCTGCTAGCGGCTTGGCTCCCTCGACTCTTCCCAAGGAGGCTCGCTTCCAAGCCTACTGTGCACTTGGCTTCAGGGCAGGGACGCCCCACGCCTCCTGCAAGTCTTGGCACAGGGCCTGCTTCCCCTGAGCTGAGGCTGTGGGCGGCAGCCCAGACACGCAGGGGCAGGCCCCAACCACCTGCACACGTCTCTGCTGGTGGGGAGAGCACTAGGGAAATGACGTCTGTCAGGCACCTTCTGGGCGCTCACGGAGTCAGCCTCCGGGTGTGTGGGGCTGCAGACCACAGCCAGGGGCCCTGGGAGCCTGGTGCTCTCCGTGCCCTGCTGAGTCTGGCCGGCAAAGCGACCGCTGGAGGAGCCCTGCACTTGCCTTCCCCTCCCCTCTAAGAGAGGCCTCACTGCTGGAGGGCTTGGCAGTGTGCAAGACACCGGCTCCTAAACTTTCCCCAAGGACGCCTGGAGCCTAGATTCAAAGGCAAGGCAGGAGTGGAGCTGAGGCCAGGAAGGCGCCAGGGGCCTCTCCCAGCATCGCACAGCCTGCTCCATCCTGGGCAGCAAGCCTAGCAGCGAGGCAAGCCTGGGCAAGTCTCGCCCAGGGCAGAGCAGCCTCGAGCAAGGCACTTGACTAGATCCGGCCTCTGGGCAGAGCTGGAGCTCTGCCGTACTGGAGGCACACTCGGCTCGGCCCAAGCAGGGATTGCAGCTGCTAGCGGCTTGGCTCCCTCGACTCTTCCCAAGGAGGCTCGCTTCCAAGCATACTGTGCACTTGGCTTCCAGGCAGGGATGCCACGCGCCTCCTGCAAGTCTGGCACAGGGGCTGCTTCCCCTGAGCTGAGGCTGTGGGCGGCAGCACAGACACGCAGGGGCAGGCCCCAACCACCTGCACACGTCTCTGCTGGTGGGGAGAGCACTAGGAAATGACGTCTGTCAGGCATCTTCTGGGCGCTCACGGAGTCAGCCTCCGGGTGTGTGGAGCTGCAGACCACAGCCAGGGGCCCTGGAGCCTGGTGCTATCCGTGCCCTGCTGAGTCTGGGCGGTCAAGGAACCGCTGGAGCAGCCCTGACGTTGCCCTCCCCTTCCCTGTGACAGAGCTTTCACTGCTGGAGCTCTTGGCAGTGTGCAACCCACCGGCCCCTAAGCCCTCTGCAAGGACGCCTGGGGACTAGGTGCAAAGCTAAGGCAGGCGTGGAGCTAAGGCCAGGAAGTCGCCAGGAGCGTCTCCCATTCTCGTAGCCTGCTCCTTCCTGGTCAGGAAGCCTAGCAGCGAGGCAATTCTGGGCAAGGCTCTGCCAGGGCAGAGCAGCCTCACGCCAGGAACTCTGCCAGATTGGGCCTCTGAGCAGAGCTGGAGCTCTGCCGTACTGGAGGCAAACTCGGCTCCGCCCAAGAAGTGATTGCAGCCGCACGCAGCTGGGCTGCGTCCTCTTCCCCGAGGAGGCTCGCTTCCCGAATGCTGTGCACGAGGCTTCCAGGCGGGGGCGCCGCGCGCCTCCTACAGGTCTTGGCTCAGCGGCTGCTTGCCCTGAGCTGGGGCTGTGGGAGGGAGCCCAGACACGCAGGGGCAGGCCCCACCACCTGCACACGTCTCTGCTGGGGAGGAGAGCGCTAGGGAAATGACGTCTGTCAGGCATCTTCTGGGCGCCCACGGAGTCAGCCTCCAGGTGTGTGGGGCTGCAGACAACAGCCAGGGGACCTGTGAGCCTGGTGCTCTCCGTGCGGCACTGAGTCTGGGCGGCCAAGCAACCGCTGGAGGAGCCCTGCAGTTGCCCTCCCCTTCCCTCTAATAGAGCCCTCACTGCTGGAGCGCTTGCCAGAGTGCAACCCACCGGCCCTTAAGCCCTCCCCAAGGACTACTGGCGACTAGGTGCAAAGGCAAGGCAGGAGTGGAGCTGAGGCCAGGAAAGTGCCAGCAGCGTCTCCCAGTCTCATTCCGCCTGCTCCATCCTGGTCAGGAAGCCTAACAGCGAGGCAAGTCTGGGCCAGACTCGCCCAGGGCAGAGCAGCCTAACGCCAGGAACTCTGCCAGATTGGGCCTCTGAGCAGAGCTGGAACTCTGCCGTACTGGAGGCGCACTCGGCTCCGCCCAAGCAGGGATTGCAGCTGCAAGCGGCTTGGCTCCCTCGACTCTTACCAAGGAGGCTCGCTTCGCCGCGTATTGTGCACTTGGGTTGCAGGCAGGGACGCCCCGCGCCTCCTGCAGGTCTTGGCTCAGGGGCTGCTTCCCCTGACCTGGGGCTGTGGGCGGGAGTCCAGACACGCAGGGGCAGGCCCCAACCACCTGCACACGTCTCTGCTGGGGAGGACAGCACTAGGGAAATGACGTCTGTCAGGCACCTTCTGGGCACTCACGGAGTCAGCCTCCGGGTGTGCGGGGCTGCAGACCCCACCAGGGACCCTGGGAGCCTGGTGCTCTCCGTGTGGCGCTGAGTCTGGGCGGCCAATTAACCGCTGGAGGAGCGCTGCGGTTGCCCTTCCCTTCCCTCTGACAGAGCTCTCACTGATGGAGCCCTCGGCAGTGTGCAACCCACCGGCCCCTAAGCCCTCCCCAAGGACGCCTGGGGACTAGGTGCAAAGGCAAGGCAGGCGTGGAGCTGAGGCCAGGAAGGAGCCAGGAGCGTCTGCCTGTCTCGCGCAGCCTGCTCCTTCCTGGTCAGGAAGCCTAGGAGTGAGGCAAGTCTGGGCAAGGCTCGCCCAGGGCCGAGCAGCCTCACGCCAGGAACTCTGCCAGATTGGGCCTCTGAGCAGAGCTGGAACTCTGCCGTACTTGAGGCACACTCGGCTCCGCCCAAGCAGGAATTGCAGCTTCAGGCGGCTTGGCTCCCTCGGCTCTTCACAAGGAGGCTCTCTTCCCCGCGTACTGTGCACTTGGCTTCCAGGCGAGGGCGCCCCGCGCTCCCACAGGTCTTGGCTCAGGTGCTGCTTCCACTGAGCTGGGGCTGAGGGCGGGAGCCCAGACACGCAGGGGCATGCCCCACCACCTGCACACGTCTCTGCTGGGGAGGAGAGCGCTAGGGAAATGACGTCTGTCAGGCAACTTCTGGGCGCCCACGGAGTCAGCCTCTGGGTGTGTGGGGCTGCAGACCACAGCCAGGGGCCCTGGGAGCCTTGTGTTCTCCGTGCGGCGCTGAGTCTGGGCGGCCATACAACCGCTGGAGGAGCCCTGCAGTTGCCCTCAACTTCCCTCTAAGAGAGGCCTCACTGCTGTAGGGCTTGGCAGTGTGCAAGCCACCAGCTCCTAAGCCGTCCCCAAGGACGCCTGGGGCCTAAATGCAAAGGCAAGGCAGGAGAGGAGCTGAGGCCAGGAAGGCGCTAGGGGCCTCTCCCAGCATCGCACAGCCTGCTCCTACCTGGGCAGCAAGCCTAGCAGCGAGGCAAGCCTGGGTAAGTCTCGCCCAGGGCAGAGCAGCCTCGCGCAAGGAACTTGACTAGATCGGGCCTCTGAGCAGAGCTGGAGCTCTGCGTACTGGAGGCACACTCGGCTCGGCCCAAGCAGGGATTGCAGCTGCACGCGGCTTGGCTCCCTCGACTCTTCCCATGGAGGCTCGCGTCCAAGCGTACTGTGCACTTGGCTTCCAGGCAGGGACGCCCCGCGCCTCCCGCCAGTCTTGGCACAGGGGCTGCTTCCCCTGAGCTGAGGCTGAGGGCGGCAGCACAGACACGCAGGGGCAGGCCCCAACCACCTGCACACGTCTCTGCTGGAGGGGAGAGCACTAGGGAAATGACGTCTGTCAGGCACCTTCTGGGCGCTCACGGAGTCAGCCTCCGGGTGTGTGGGGCTGCAGACCACAGCCAGGGGCCCTGGAAGCCTGGTGCTCTCCGTGCTGTGCTGAGTCTGGGCGGCCAAGCGACCGCTGGAGGAGCCCTGCACTTGCCATTTCCTTCCCTATGACAGAGCTCTCACGGCTGGAGGGCTTGGCAGAGTGCAACCCACCGGCCCCGAAGCCCTCCGCAAGGACGCCTGGGGACTAGGTGCAAAGGCAAGGCAGGAGTGGAGCTGAGGCCAGGAAGGCGCCAGGAGCGTCTGCCTGTCTGGCGCAGCCAGCTCCTTCCTGCGCAGGAAGCCTGGCAGCGAGGCAAGTCTGGGCAAGGCTCGCCCAGGGCAGAGCAGCCTCACGCCAGCCACTCTGCCAGATCGGGCCTCTGAGCAGAGCTGGAGCTCTGCCGTACTGGAGGCTCACTGGGCTCGGCCCAAGGAGTGAGTGCAGACGCACGCAGCTGGGCTGCCTCCTCTTCTCCCGAGAAGGCTCGCCTCCCGCATGCTGTGCACCAGGCTTCCAGGCGGGGGCGCCCCGCGCCTCCTACAGGTCTTGCCTCAGGGGCTGCTTCCCTTGAGCTGGGGCTGCCGGCGGGAGCCCAGACACGCAGGGGCAGGCCCCAACCACCTGCACACGTCTCTACTGGGGAGGAGAGCGCTAGGGACATGACGTCTGTCAGGCACCTTCTGGGCGCCCACGGAGTCAGCCTCCGGGTGTGTGGGGCGGCAGACTACAGCCAGGGGACCTGGGAGCTTTCTGCTCTCCGTGCGGCGCTGAGTCTGGGCGGCCAAGCAACCGCGGGAGGAGCCCTGCACTTGCCCTCCCCTCCCCTCTAAGAGAGGCCTCACTGCTGGAGGGCTTGGCAGTGTGCAAGCCACCGGCTCCTAAGCCTTCCCCAAGGACGCCTGGGGCCTAGATGCAAAGGCAAGGCAGGAGTGGAGCTGAGGCCAGGAAGGCGCCAGGGGCCTCTCCCAGCATCGCACAGCCTGCTCCTTCCTGGACAGCAAGCCTAGCAGCGAGGCAAGCATGGACAAGTCTCGCCCAGGGCAGAGCAGCCTCGAGCAAGGCACTTGACTAGATCCGGCCTCTGGGCAGAGCTGGAGCTCTGCCGTACTGGAGGCACACTCGGCTCGGCCCAAGCAGGGATTGCAGCTGCACGCGGCTTGGCTCCCTCGACTCTTCCCAAGGAGGCTCGCTTCCAAGCCTACTGTGCACTTGGCTTCAGGGCAGGGACGCCCCACGCCTCCTGCAAGTCTTGGCACAGGGCCTGCTTCCCCTGAGCTGAGGCTGTGGGCGGCAGCCCAGACACGCAGGGGCAGGCCCCAACCAACTGCACACGTCTCTGCTGGTGGGGAGAGCACTAGGGAAATGACGTCTGTCAGGCACCTTCTGGGTGCTCACGGAGTCAGCCTCCGGGTGTGTGGGGCTGCAGACCACAGCCAGGGGCCCTGGGAGCCTGGTGCTCTCCGTGCCCTGCTGAGTCTGGCCGGCAAAGCGACCACTGGAGGAGCCCTGCACTTGCCTTCCCCTCCCCTCTAAGAGAGGCCTCACTGCTGGAGGGCTTGGCAGTGTGCAAGACACCGGCTCCTAAACTTTCCCCAAGGACGCCTGGAGCCTAGATTCAAAGGCAAGGCAGGAGTGGAGCTGAGGCCAGGAAGGCGCCAGTGGCCTCTCCCAGCATCGCACAGCCTGCTCCTTCCCGGGCAGCAAGCCTAGCAGCGAGGCAAGCCTGGGCAAGTCTCGCCCAGGGCAGAGCATCCTCACGGAAGGAACTTGACTAGATCCGGCCTCTGCGCAGAGCTGGAGCTCTGCCGTACTGGAGGCACACTCGGCTCGGCCCAAGCAGGGATTGCAGCTGCTAGCGGCTTGGCTCCCTCGACTCTTCCCAAGGAGGCTCGCTTCCAAGCATACTGTGCACTTGGCTTCCAGGCAGGGATGCCACGCGCCGCCTGCAAGTCTGGCACAGGGGCTGCTTCCCCTGACCTGGGGCTGTGGGCGGGAGTCCAGACACGCAGGGGCAGGCCCCAACCACCTGCACACGTCTCTGCTGGGGAGGACAGCACTAGGGAAATGACGTCTGTCAGGCACCTTCTGGGCACTCACGGAGTCAGCCTCCGGGTGTGCGGGGCTGCAGACCCCACCAGGGACCCTGGGAGCCTGGTGCTCTCCGTGTGGCGCTGAGTCTGGGCGGCCAATTAACCGCTGGAGGAGCGCTGCGGTTGCCCTTCCCTTCCCTCTGACAGAGCTCTCACTGCTGGAGCCCTCGGCAGTGTGCAACCCACCGGCCCCTAAGCCCTCCCCAAGGACGCCTGGGGACTAGGTGCAAAGGCAAGGCAGGCGTGGAGCTGAGGCCAGGAAGGAGCCAGGAGCGTCTGCCTGTCTCGCGCAGCCTGCTCCTTCCTGGTCAGGAAGCCTAGGAGTGAGGCAAGTCTGGGCAAGGCTCGCCCAGGGCCGAGCAGCCTCACGCCAGGAACTCTGCCAGATTGGGCCTCTGAGCAGAGCTGGAACTCTGCCGTACTTGAGGCACACTCGGCTCCGCCCAAGCAGGAATTGCAGCTTCAGGCGGCTTGGCTCCCTCGGCTCTTCACAAGGAGGCTCTCTTCCCCGCGTACTGTGCACTTGGCTTCCAGGCGAGGGCGCCCCGCGCTCCTACAGGTCTTGGCTCAGGTGCTGCTTCCACTGAGCTGGGGCTGTGGGCGGGAGCCCAGACACGCAGGGGCATGCCCCACCACCTGCACACGTCTCTGCTGGGGAGGAGAGCGCTAGGGAAATGAAGTCTGTTAGGCACCTTCTGGGCGCTCACGGAGTCAGCCTCCGGGTGTGTGCGGCTGCAGACCAGAGCCAGGGGCCCTGGGAGCCTGGTGCTCTCCGTGCCCTGCTGAGTCTAGGCGGCCAAGGAACCGCTGGAGCAGCCCTGACGTGGCCCTCCCCTTCCCTGTGACAGAGCTCTCACTGCTGGAGCCCGTGGCAGTGTGCAACCCACCGGCCCCTAAGCCATCTGCAAGGAAGCCTGGGGCCTAGGTGCAAAGGCAAGGCAGGAGGGGAGCTGAGGCCAGGAAGGCGCCAGTGGCCTCTCCCAGCATCGCACAGCCTGCTCTTTCCTGGGAAGGAAGGCTACCAGGCGAAGCAAGCATGGGCAAGTGTCGCACAGGGCACAGCAGCCTCGCGCAAGGAACTTTACTAGATCAGCCCTCTGAGCAGAGCTAGGGGCTCTGCCGTACTGGAGGCACACTCGGCTCGGCCCAAGCAGGGATTGCAGCTGCACGCGGCTTGGCTCCCTCGACTCTTCCCAAGGAGGCTCGCTTCCCCGCGTACTGTGCACTTGGCTTGCAGGCAGGGACGCCCCGCGCCTCCTGCAGGTCTGGGCTCAGGGGCTGCTTCCCCTGAGCTGGGGCTGTGGGCGGGAGCCCAGACACGCAGGGGCAGGCCCCAACCACCTGCACACGTCTCTGCTGGGGAGGAGAGCGCTAGGGAAATGACGTCTGTCCGGCACCTTCTGGGCGCTCATGGAGTCAGCCTCTGGGTGTGTGGGGCTGCAGACCACAGCCAGGGGCCTGGGAGCCTGGTGCTCTCCGTGCTGTGCTGAGTCTGTGCGGTCAAGCAACCGCTGGAGCAGCCCTGCAGTTGCCTTCCCCTTCCCTGTGACAGAGCTCTCACTGCTTGAGCCCTTGGCAGTGTGCAACCCACCGGTCCCTAAGCCCTCTGCAAGGACGCCTGGGGACTAGGTGCAAAGGCAAGGCAGCAGTGGAGCTGAGGCCAGGAAGGCGCCAGGAGCGTCTCCCAGTCTCGCGCAGCCTGCTCCTTCCTGGTCAGGAAGCCTAGCAGCGAGGCAAGTCTGGGCAAGGCTCGCCCAGAGTAGAGCAGCCTCACGCCAGGTACTCTGCCAGATTGGGCCTCTGAGCAGAGCTGGAGCTCTGCCATACTGGAGGCGCACTCGGCTCCGCCCAAGCAGGGATTGCAGCTTCAGGCGGCTTGGCTCCCTCGGCTCTTCCCAAGGAGGCTCGCTTCCCCGGTAATGTGCACTTGGCTTCCAGCCGAGGGCGCCCCGCGCTACTACAGGTCTTGGCTCAGGGGCTGCTTGCCCTGAGCTGGGGCTGTGGGCGGGAGCCCAGACACGCAGGGGCACGCCCCACCACCTGCACACGTCTCTGCTGGGGAGGAGAGCGCTAGGGAAAAGACGTCTGTCAGGCAACTTCTGGGCGCCCATGGAGTCAGCCTCCGGGTGTGTGGGGCTGCAGACCACAGCCAGGGGCCCTGGGAGCCTTGTGTTCTCCGTGCGGCGCTGAGTCTGGGCGGCCATACAACCGCTGGAGGAGCCCTGCAGTTGCCCTCCCCTTCCCTGTGACAGAGCTCTCACTACTGGAGCCCTTGGCAGTGTGCAACCCACCGGCCCCTAAGCCCTCTGCAAAGACGCCTGGGGACTAGGTGCAAAGCTAAGGCAGGCGTGGAGCTGAGGCCAGGAAGGCGCCAGGAGCCTTTCCCATTCTCGCTAGCCTGCTCCTTCCTGGTCAGGAAGCCTAGCAGCGTGGCAAGTCTGGGCAAGGCTCGGCCAGGGCAGAGCAGCCTCATGCCAGCAACTCTGCCAGATCGGGCCTCCGAGCAGAGCTGGAGCTCTGCCGTACTGGAGGCAAACTCGGCTCCGCCCAAGAAGTGATTGCAGCCGCACGCAGCTGGGCTGCGTCCTCTTCCCTGGAGGAGGCTCCCGTCCCGTATGCTGTGCACGAGGCTTCCAGGCGGGGGCGCCG